>NW_013666035.1:38348-49313 GCF_000517525.1 Limulus polyphemus
CATCATCCCTACGTAATAGCACAGGCAAGAATTAACATACAGAAATATATATATATATATATAACTATTCAATCACAACTGAATTGAATTTATCCTATTTTTGGATGTTAACATTCTACTACACTGTGTGCCTGTGTTATTATGAAGGGATGATGTAAATACCATCCTTACTATCTTGTTTGTATAGTTTTGAAGCACTGATATTAGTCATCCCTACATTTACTTCCTTTTTTGAAAAGTTTTTTTTTTTTACTTGTAAACATACTAATGGATGGATGCAAATGTAAGTTATCAAAGCGTGAATTTTGGTTTTGAATAACATTGATCTACGATCATTGAAGTTTTTAAGGTTGCGGAGTTGATATTTCAGGGAATTTCACTTTGTTGATTTTAGACAATGAGGAATTATAGGCAGCCGAACATGCTGTAAAGGAAACACATTTCAAGTTTACTGATTTTAAATAACGTGCGATCGCTTTACGGCGAATAGCTGAGGGTAAGACAGCTATCTTACCCAAAACTAGCACTCACATTTTTTTTCGCTATTCCCGATCTCCGCCAGGCGAACTTAAGTTATGATCTAAATAATTTAAACGCAGTTGCTAAGTTTGTTTGTTTGTTTTTTTTTAATTTCGCGCAAAGCTACACGAGGGCTATCAACGCTAGCCGTCCTTAATTTAGTAGTGTAAGACTAGAGGGAAGACATCTAGTCATCACCACCCACCGCCAACTCTTGGGCTACTCTTTTACCAACGAATAGTGGGATTGAACGTCACATTATAACCCCCTACGGCTGAAAGGGCGAGTATGTTTTGTGTGACGGGGATTCGAACCCGCGACCCTCAAATTGCGAGTCGAGCGCCCTAACCACCTGGCCATGCCGGGCCCAGCTGCTAAGAACATAACTTATTTTAAATTGCAGTTGTTATGAGTTATCCCCATCTTGGGAGTTAGTTTTATCCAGCTTTATAGGTAAAAAACAGCATCTAACCACAACAAGTATATTTTTTCAATACTAAGAAAATAGATCTATGGTCAATCCTTTTTAAACACTAAAAATGGCATTTATAATAAAAAATAGATTTACTTTAAACCCCCTTCGCTTTTTCATGATATTCATCTTAATTGGTGAAAACCACATT
Source organism: Limulus polyphemus (assembly GCF_000517525.1). NCBI lineage: Eukaryota > Metazoa > Arthropoda > Merostomata > Xiphosura > Limulidae > Limulus > Limulus polyphemus. The sequence continues at coordinate 39,491 of NW_013666035.1, forward strand.
CAAAATAAAGGTAGCCTCCCCGCTCCTCCTATATGTACCCCTTTATATATATATATATATATACACACACATATATATATATATTATTATTAGGAGAATTATTTAACAATATCATCTTAGTGCATAGATGTAATCTAATTCTCCTAAAATGTTCGAATCTTGTAGGATAGTAATGGAATCATAGCCGAAAATATCAATAAAAGTGATCCTAAAATGTTCGAATATTGTAGGATAGTAATGGAATCATAGCCGAAAATATCAATAAAAGTGATGGTACCAAACTGATCAATCAATGCATTCTAATGATTTTAAGTTTTTGTTTTATGACATTTAGACCCGTATTAAATTAGCTGCATTATTTACTGAGACAAATTTTACTTCTTATCGATATTGGTAGCTTTTTTTATCACACATTATTAAAAATATTATTGTTTATGTAAAAATATACTGTATATATATTATTTTTGATATTGCATCTTTGTACATTTATAAGTAATAGTTCAAACAAACTCTGAAAACTGGCGAAGCATTGAAAACCACTAGGCCTAAAATTCCTGATAGATTTTTTTTTCACATTTTTCCTTCATTTTTCTAATTTGTATTCGAAATCCACGGTGGTAAAAAATAACATTTCAGATCTAACGTTTTTTTTCCACAACTTATTGTCCAGAAGACCTTATGTACAAAGCCGGTACTCATTACTGGGGTTGAACAATGAAGGACATAAGGTTATCTGTAACGCTATTTATACGTGCATAATAAGTGATTTAAACTCCCAAAGCTGGTGAAGCATTGGAAACCATCAGCTTAGAATGCGTGATAAAAAATATCGTAAAATGTAGCTGTTTTGTTTTTCACAGTTCAGCCCAATTAGGAGTTCTGGTAGTATAAAAGGTCTCTAGGACAGTGATTTGTGTTAACAAAGGTAGATCTGAAATGTTAGTTTTACACGTTTCTGACTTGAAATACGAAATGGACAAAGTAAGAGGTATGTGGAAAAAAACATGGGTTAAACGGCTAAGCAATAGCCATCCTTCAGTTAAAACTACTGACCATAGATATGGCAACTTGTCAATGGTGCCAGACACTATTACAACTACAGCTTCACCATACGTGAAAAGGCCGAACACGTTCAGTGCCATATAGCGATTCGAACCATGAACCACTCAACCTGCAATCCTGTACGTTAAGAAAGATGTCACATCTGGTCTATATTTTTCAACCGTACAACGGTTCGACAATCTACAAACAGTTTTTATCATGACTGAATGCTTTAACTAACTTTCTATGCAAGGGTAAATAATACACATAAAAAACGAGTTATGTTAAAGTTAGTGAGGGAGTGCTTAGAACGAATTACTAAGTTAGCAAATTTGTTAATCAGTTAATGAGTAATCTGTTAATTATGTTGTTTGTTCCTGCCATCAGTTTTCAGTTATTTTACTACAGTGCTGTATTTATTGAATTTGTTTTCCGAAGAAGAAATGTAGATACAAAATTAGCAAGTAAGTGGAATTTTTGTTAGTTTTAAACGTAGCCCATTTCTAAAGTTAGGACTAGACTATTATATAGAAATATAACTTTTTTATTATAGTTCAATGGACTAAACTTCAAATTATTATTTTTACACAATAATCAAAAAGAATCCAGAGAGCAATATAAACGATTACAAACATTAATGTCAGGAGTGGTATTATTTTGGTAGAATAAATTATAATCTAAACTCGATTTCAAAATGACGATGCCCGCTCGGAGCTAGTTTTAAAATTTAATTAAAATAATGAAACAATGGGAAAAAATCAAGAAGTTGCAGAAAATTAAGAGAATATTAGAAAAAAAGAGGGAGGAATTTAAGAGAATAAGTACAAGAAAGAGACATGAAATTTACAGCAGAATTACGAATAATGATTTATTTGATCAAAGACAAGATACAAGAAGGTAAAGAAAATATGCAAAAAAAGTATAACAACAAAATTGAAAATGTGCAAAAGGACTTCAACAAGTGCAAAGAGATATCAACAAAATAGAAAACTGAGGTACAAAAGGTCATTAATGAAATACAGAAACATTATAACACCAAGATCGAAGAAGTCATAAGATGCGTACAAAAATGCAGATAGAATATCTAGAAAGTGTTCCTCATTCTGCACATGCCCAATAATGTTAACCTAAAGTACCATTAACTGTGCAGTATAGAATAGGAGAACCAACCTATTACCATTAATGTTGTACTGTCTGTAATTGCAGAACATTTCTAGAGCATTCCAATTATACCACTACCTCATCAAGTTTAGAGTACAACAAGCCAGTTCAACAACATCGCTCAATCGATAAAACAACAGACTATGATGGAAAGGTATCAAACGCAGCAGACATAGCAAGCACAGTTTGAAAAATTTTCAAAAATTGAACATATTAAGTAGTAAACTCCAAATATAAAATCAACAAAAGAAGAGCATTCTGGCCACAAATATTGTGAACATTGAAAACATCTGTCTACCAAATACCATTTCCTTATGATATAAAAAATTTTCCCCTTTTATATTTAAATTAAATGGTACCACAGCTGGATCTGTGTGACTTTTCATAAATCAAAGTAGATGTATATCTTTTAGGGAACTATTGAACTGGTATTGAAACTAAAATCCAAGTCGGAGATAAAAAACTAAAACAACATCCACGAATTATGGAATAGTCAAATCATAGAGTGTAGAAACATCAGTTCCCTCCTATGCAGGCCTAGAAGAGGCCTGTTAACTCAAAGGGGAAGAAGTAAACCATAGAACAGAAGGGATTTTAATTTCAACTTAAAAGGACATATCCTCAGGAACTGCAGAAAAAAAAAACATTTTGGAATACAAACTACTCCTGAAGAATGGCAGAAACAGAAAATTACAAAAAGTGTGAAAAATACAGGGATTCATTCATTGAGAATAAAACCTAGAAAATATTCTGACGAGAATATTCGTTTTGCCACATTTGACACGAGGAGTGCATTATTTGAAGAAACCAGATTCATTGATGAGAAACCTTATAATATGTTGATTGACACTGGTTCTACAACGACAATTGTTTGACTTGATCTGGTAATGAAAGCTGGAAAATTGCTTCTGTAGATGAAGCAAGAGGATAGATTGATGCGAACAGCAAATGGTCATAAAGTTCTAGCAAATGGAAGGTTAGTAGTTACTCTCATTATGAGAAACTTCTCTAGACAACATGACATGCAGGTAATTAACATTGAGGAAAAATACATGTTAGAAATATAATTCATGGAAACACATCAAAAGTTAAACTCTTCAAATAGTTTCATAGGCTGTGACTAAACAATTCACGTACACTACTCAATGATTACAACATTAAAGGTTGAACTTCCATTGGGAACAAGAATGCAACACAAACTAGTAAAGACAATCAACTTAACCTGTTACAGAGCAGAATCCAGAAAGATGGATAGTCCAAGCCAAAGACCATCCACCGTGGTTGTCTTAGAAAGTACATTAGCGTGAGACCAGTTAATTGGTTAGTTTCAGATAAAACTTCACCACAGGTAAATCAATCTGTTCAATAAACCAAGGTTTTGGTTCAGATCACCTCAAACGTATCACTTACGATGGAAGCACCACCTTGATGATGACAAGTTATGATAAAGAACGAAAGGTCATCCTATCTGTGTATAATAAGCAAGGGGGAAAAAAAAACACCAAAAATATTTGATGACTAGACAGTTTTAAGGACAACAAGTAAACAAGAAAAAAAAAATTCTAAAACAAAATTATGATTACACTTAACGTTTTACATATTTCAGTAACGATTAATGGTTGCAATATTTAAATTTGTGAATATTTGTTTGTTAATTAATTGTCAATAGTTATTTTATTGCTAATTAAGGAACTTTAAGGTATCATTATTTGGTTATGTAATAAGATTGTACAAGGGACTTCACACACCTGTGAGGGGGTAGTATTGTAGCTTATGTTTTTAATTTAGACATTTCTAGAAATTTGTACTGTTGTTAGACAGAAGGAAGTTTAACGAAACGTGACGGATACAGCCTTATTGTCTGGAACTTTCTCTAAAGTTAATGAAATAATTTGAACTACATATGAAAAACGAGTTAGGCTAGCGCTAGCGAGTTAGTTATTAAGTTAACGAGTTTGTTAACCAGTTAATGACTAATCAATGCGTGATTCAGTCAGCCAGTAGTCAGATAATTAACTGTGTTGTTAATACTGAATTTGTGTTTTGAAGAAGAAACAGAGGTACAAAATTAACAAGTAAGTGGGATTTTTATTAGTGTTAGACGTAGTTTATTTGTGAATTTAGGTTTACAGAAGATTATTGGTTACATTAAACTTTTTTCGTTATCGGCAAGTGGACTGGACTTTGCATCATTATTTTTACCGAATAATCCAAAAGAACCCGACGAACAATAGAAAATTTAAGAACGCCACCATAAGGGAGGGGCAAGTTTTCCCTCTTTTTACAGCGGTGAAAGATACGTGTTATCTCAGGGAGCATCTCTTCTATATAAGAAAACAATCCAATGTCTTCCTCTTTCATTAAGGAGAAAATATACAAAATTTACGTAATGAATGGGGTGGGGTGGGGGCGTGATATGAGTTTGCTCCAGACTCTGCAATACGTTGTGATACCCCTGCAAACCATCACAGTAAGTGAAACTTTTTTTTTTAAATTATTGTAGTTTATTTTCCCATTAAAGGACATATTACTTAAACTACAAAAAGCTAAATAAAAATATTCAAAATATCAATGCTGGAAACGGAACAGTTGAAACTTTTTATTCATTATAACATCGAAACATCCTTTCTCCTTACTCACATGTGTATATTTGAAGAAACGAAATCATTTTATAGACGGAGTTTTAACTCCTTTTATTGTATGTTTTAACTGGGTATTAATAATAAGTTGGATTGAACTGTTGAAAATATGTAGTGCAACATTAAGTATTTCGAACCGTTTAACTTCAAAAGTCTTCTGGTTGGTCAACGGCAAGTTTCCGGACTTACAATGCAAAAATCTGGGGTTCAGATACTCGCGGTCAACAGAGTTGCAGTGAGCCCATTGTTCAACTTTGCGCAAAAAAAAAAAAAAGAGAAAAAAAACAGCTTTAAAAAATATGATTTTAATATGATTTGTACAAAAGTAAATGTCAATTAGCACAAAATGACCCTTGTATTATAATAATAAACCTATAAATCAAGACTTTGAACTTAAGAAAGGTTCTTATGAAGTAAAAATGCAAAAAAAACAAACAAACTATTTGGTGATCCAAAATAAATAATAGGTAGAGGAAAAGAAATTCCAGTAATTTCTAGAACATTGTCAGTTGTTCATTTAATATCTTGAATGCCTTATAAAACAACTACGTACTGGAAACGGAGAAGAAGAAGAAAATAAATCCAATTGATACTCTCGTTCTTTGTGTGGGTTGATGACGAAGTCGAAGTTCGCGGCAAAGTGTTGATTTTCCGGAACATAAATGATTGACTAGCCAATCAACGATCTCGTGACGAGGGAAGCCATTACTGACGTTCTAGCCAATCATAGGCTCGTTTTCCAAAGTCACGTGGCAACGCCTCCGTCACACATGGACGTGTGAGCGGGGGCTTCCGTGGTTCCTTGTTTCGCTGGAAAATGAGAAATATATGAGGACAGAAGTTAGAAGATATTTGATCATAGTGAAGTAGATTGTTTTGAGAGAAGGATGATGGCCCAACAGTTAATTTTACACAGTCCTGCTGGCTCAGAGCCGGCTATATACCAGTGGCCTTTGTCATCGTCAGTAAGTATCTTCTTAACCAAACAGTTTATTATGGCTCTTTTATACGCGTGCTCTCTTACCAAGAGTCTTGGCGTTAGGCATAGTTTCAAGCTCGGGGAAATGTTCTTGTTCGTCTGTGTGTGAAGTTGTTAAGCCCTATCCGTGGAACTACTTAAGTTTAGTTATTTTATAAATTTTAGTCTTTTCGCTGTTTTAAATCCATAAAATTCGTGTATCCTTGTAATATTCGAATTTCTTTATCTTTCAGGACAAGAATGATGGAGCTGTTGAGATTGTAGAAACTATTAGGTGAGTAATTAAGTTGTTATCCCATTATATAATTGATTATGTTTATTTGAAGAACACATCCGTTCCAGATATGACGCCACCAATCAAACCCGAATAATATAGGCCTCGAACCTCGATGATACAACAAACTCTGAGAGCTTTATTTGTCGCGTATGTCCATTGTAAATCATTATATATCATGAGATCAAAACCATGCCAGTTTTTACCTGATCATGCTACTGAAATACGACAAAAGATGTTATAGAATCATTTATTAAAACTTAATTTTTTTTACATGGTCATAAAAAATAATGTTTCCTGGATTATTTGTTTTCCAAATGAAAAAATATTTATATTTTTATTATCAAATGCAAAATGATCTCTAAGTCTAAGTATATACAACACTGATTAAAAAAAATTATAATCACCCTAGTTATACCCAAAACTCAATCAAAAGTTTATATCATTGATCCATTCTAATTTTGACAGGTAGTTTCGTTTTTAAAAATGGTTATCTTCCTTCCCATTTTTAAGTTAGAATGGATAAATGATATAAATAAACTTTTGATTGAGTTTTGGGTGTAACTAGAGTGATTATTAAAATATCTGTTATCAGTGATGTATATATATTTTGTACAAATAATCTTTTTAATCATGTTGTGTGATTATACCTAATTTAAAGTGTAGAAGTCGGGAAATTTGTGAATTGTTTGAATAACTGTTATCTGATTATGACAAAATTGTCTAGATACTACATGTAATAAATTACACACTTTATTCTTTATTTACAAGCTTATCTGTTATCGCTAGTTCAAAATAGAATTCTTATCTCCCAGTTAGAAGTGTTTTAGAAAAATTCACCAGTCTTTGTTAATATTTTTATTTTTTTACATTTATATAAATAAAGGTAAAAATAAAGTATATATAAAGTTCAAATAGTGTATTTGATTTTGGGCTAGTTTCAAGACTCATTGCTAAGATATTAAACTTGCAGATACTTAACAAATCAGTCATACTACCATTTCGAAATCATAATAAGTTGACTCAAATTATGATAAGCTTTGTATTTATAAAAATGAATATTATGTCTCTGTGATTGAATTTATGAGATTGCTGAAATGCTAATGTACGGGATTGAAATCTTCTAGTTTTAAGAAAATTGTTAAATCAGTTTCATTAGCGTTGGTTGTGTTTGTTGTTGTATATTATTAAAGATGTTCTTAAGTGGTTAATACATAAGGCAAGCTAGAGTTGTGAGAAAATGTGAATAGGTCATATCTATTTAGAGTTTAAATTAGTGTTATGTTTGACAGTAATGAGTCATAGGTGAAAGGGGAGGATTGGTTCTACCCCATCTAATTTGGCCTAGTACATATAATTTGTTAACATATACGGAAACATGTTAAGGGAATATAGGTGTTTGTGGTTAAACCCTAATTTATGAATTAATGCATGCATTATACATTCATATTAAAGTCACCAGACATCATATATAAAGCTGTAATTGAAGTTGTTTTTTTTCCAGTTTCATAGTGTGTGATGTAAAGGGGGTGGGGGAGTTTGTATAAATTTTATTATCAAACAGTAGATTATTCACCAATCAAGTCACGCGGCAAAAACTAGGTTAATTCAACTGATCCAAGGCCATGTTAGTGTATACAATCCATTTGACGCATAGTATACATTCTGTACGACTTTCTGGGAAATCCCGTAAATGGATATCCCCAGGGAAAATAATTTTTAAAAGGCTTAGTAATCAGGATGATGTTCATTATAGTTAAAATGACGTGAATAGAGTATGTGCGCGCGCGTGCATATAAAATAGTGTAGGTGGGTGTTGAAAGAAAATGATGATCTTGTACCACTATCTTTTCGATGCTTGCTGGTGACTCAACCCTTTAGGTTAGACTAGCGTAAGCTGCCATCCTTAGGGGGGCGTGGCGGCGTGTGCCTCTAAGAGTGGATGTCATTGTTACGCCAGTAGTGACGTTCTCTGTTTGAGGCGTGACGGATCTCGTTTGAAAACTGAGGCATCATGTGTTGGAACAAATTTAGAAACACGCAACAGTAACCACTTGAGTAAGTTTGTAGAAGTATCTGTCTGAATTTTAAATGTTTTGAAGCTAGATAAATGTAGATAATACGATCAATAGAGTATACCTTTATAACATTATTTGAGAAGAAATAAATGTAAAAAGAAAATATAGATACTACGGCAAAGATAATTTATAGTGTATTTGATTAATTCCATTTCACTTTATTGTTAATTACGAAGTTTAGAACGTTTATGACCAAGAATTCACATTTGAAGAATGCAGCTTGAAAATGGGGGTATTTCTCATAGTTGCCAGTTTTTGTGTCAAGGTTGTATAAAAATACAAGTCCTCGTTTGTAAAAATGAATACACCTTTTTTTACTAAAGGTCAGAAAATGTGTTAAAATCGCATACAACTGTCGACTGCACCATTTCATCACAATCTTTGGTGTTCTTAACCAACAACTACTGAATGGTTTATGTTTTAGATGTTGTCTGACTTTTTGGACTAAGTTTTTTAATACTTTGTTTTAGGTGTTGAAGTCACAGTACCATAACTTGATCGCTATGGCTTTTCATTCCATTTCATTAGCTTTTAAGGTTGTTTATTTAGATATCCAGCTGCGACGGTAACAGATTTTGTATTAAGACTTTGTTACCAAAGTAAATAAAAAAATTAAGTTTTATTTTAAGTCACTTACTTATAAAGCATGAAATTGTCCTTGGAAATATATTTCAAAAATCTCTAGACTTCTCATTAGGTTTTTTTTAGCAGTTGTTTTCAAGTTTTGTTCTTGAGTCATAAATTATATTCATAAATTATATCGTTAGAAAATAGGTTTATACATTTGGCTTTTTACATATTGTTAAATAAAGAGTGACGTTCGATATCTGATTGGCCAACTGAAACTTTTACAAATTATACATAAAATTCGTAAAGTTTGAAATATTAAAACTTTTATCTGGTATCTGTACTCGTTGTACGCGATTTTCATTTTGGTAATAATAAAAAAATTTTTCATAAACATTGGTGATATAAATAGCGCTTAGACCACTACTATGTTGTTTTCCAGCCGGCTTGATGCGACCTGGAATTGAGCGAAAGGCCTCGTCAGTACTGGATATGGCAGATGTACTGTGGTTGATATATTATAACACATTATTCTTTACTTTCTCTCATAAGTTCTTTGAATCGTATCATAACTAATTGCTTGGGTCTAATACGTACTTGATAATATATTGTGTAGAGTTGAGGTTCGTTAGGGAGTCGGAGTTTATCATCTCAACATTTACTGCTATAAAGAAAGACAATTACAGACTTCGGAAAAATATAATGAATCCGATTTTGGGTCCATTAATAATGACACACACACACTTAAAAAATGTTACTCGAAGTATACCGCCAGAAATGTTGCTAGGGGTCTGGAAATGTTTACTATGCAGGTGATCAACATCAATCCTTAAGTTTTGTTCATTATGTAGACCACGTGACCAGACGCTGCGGCGCCGTTCTGTTGCACCGCTGATAATGGCTGGCGTACATTGCTAGCTTTACTATGTTGATATATATGTATATATATATATATATATATATATATATATATATATATATATATATATAGTACTATACTACACTACTCTACTCTCTCTACTATAACTACGTACGTTACGTGTACTAGTTGTTGGTACGTTAGTTAATTTTTATTTATTTAGTT
>NW_013666035.1:49397-89334 GCF_000517525.1 Limulus polyphemus
CGTTACGTTACGTACGTTTACGTTACTTAGTGTATATATATATATATATATATATATATATATATATATATATATATATATATATATATATGTTAAGGTCATTAACCTCCACACCATTCCTTCACTGATATGCAACTGGCATGTGTGTCGAAATTTTATTTATTTATTTATTGGCAAATTTAGCTGTTGTCAGCTGACCTCAGAAGTATTGGGCCTAACGGGTATCGTATGTCGTATAGGTTGGGTAACATAAGTATGTTTTATATCTTAACGTTTGTTAACAAGAAGTTAGACTGTAACTCTAAGAACAGTGGCAACACTAGTACGAACTTTTGCTGTGATAGATTAATTGGTTAACTATCAACCGGAACTTTTACTTAATCTTTATATATGTGTGTGTTTTTTCGTAACGCATTAAACTGTTAAACTGTTTCACTTATGATTTTGACCTTTTATTTTATGATAGGAACATTTTTCTGTAATTTGTGGGAGTAAACCCTAGTAGTTACTTATACTATGTTTCATCTCCATATTTTAAAGCAATTAAGAGAATTTGGTTTTAATTCAATATACTTTACATTGCACACCACTCAACGTAAGTTCCTCATCCTGCTTTGTTTTAAATTTTTGCGTACGTTACGTTGTAATGATTGTAATACTTATGTAATGCTACCGAGGTAAAAACTGCAATATGTAATACAGCTACTAAAGTGTGAAATGATAGGCTGATTTATGGTACTAATATTACTGCTAGACCAGCTGATATTGTAATTTGAATAGTGGTGGACAGAAGTCAGATCATATACATAATAACTGATGGTTTGTCTAGGAAGGACATCAACATATTACAAAGAATGTAGAGACTGACTGCTAGAAAGATTCCTAGTTAAGTCGCCCCCAGTGGCACAGCGGTATGTCTGCGGAGTTACAACGCTAGAAACCGGGTTTCGATACCCGTGGTGGGCAGAGCACAGATAGCCCGTTGTGTAGCTTTGTGCTTAATTCCAAATAACCAACCTAGTTAAGCCATATAACATTTACGCTGCGAGGAGAGGCGTAGTATCTTGGATTTCTTTTTCTTCTGTGGAATGTAGAAAACTGCGCTTGATTCGGACATATATACATAATTGTTTGGGGATGGATGTCTTTGAATGATGGAATGGAAAGGTTTAAAATGCGAACTTAAACATTGGAAGACTACATGCAGACTCGTTAGTAGGCTTTTGTTAGTATGAATTATTACAATGTTCTGTTGGATATATATATATATATATATACTGTATATGGATATAATAGGTTATATTGATATTGGGTAAAAATCAAATAGAACTGATGAATATTATTATTACTTTTTTCCTTTGAATGTGGTGAATATCGATGGCCGAATGAGATTCTGACACTTTTAATTTTCTGAATTGGTAGGTGTGTGTTGCCTCATTGAGATTTTGAAATTATAATTTCATGATGTAAAATATCTTCGAAATAAAAAATCCAGCAGTAACCTAAAAATTTTGGAACATGCCGTTTGTTTATCAGAGTTACAGATACCGACTGCTTTTCTTCTGTTGAGAACACGCCAGTTACAGCCTCGTTCTAAGATAGTTTACAGCTCGCACTCTCTGTGAAAAAGGTGAATAACCAGAAATAAACTTTCGAAACAAAAGAATATAACTGAAAATGTTAAGTTAGTCGTAAAAGAAGTTATTTATTTAGACTAGGCACAATAAGCACAGTGAACGGGATTATCACAGACATTTCACCGAAAGACCCAGAACACATTTTGTATATGTGGAGTACATGTGTAATGTGTTGGTTTCTTACCGGAAGTACCACCATTTGGGCCAAGGCTGTTGTGAGGAGCTATGTTGATTTGCATGTGCATGACATATGCAGGTTACGGGGCCACTTTCCTTTTGAGATCAATACTTTTACTCAACTATGTATAATTAATGATATAAGCTATGAAAGTAAGATAGGTTTCGTGTCGCACTGCCATTGGCAAATCGCGGTTTAAGAAATCGTTAATATTTGTGGATTTCGCTGTACTTGTTAACTATGTCAGTCAAGTCTAATTTGTGGCTTTTTAAGTCAACATGTAAAGTTATGACACGTTTGTTATCATTGACCATTAGTTTTTATTGTTTAACTCATGTTGTTTATAACATTTTTCAAGTGAAAGTTGGGCTTGGTGGTTAGCGTGCTCAAACTGTGAATAGGGGATTTACAAACGTGCTTTGTACTAGAGACCGTGGTATATTATAAGGATAATGGTCAAATCCAATATTCGGTGAGACAACAGTTGACAGCGGATATTGTTAACCAGCTGCATTCTATCCTGTCTGTCAGTATCAGTTCAAAATTAGAGATGCTTATATGTAGCTTTTCGCAAAAATTCTGAAACAAACTGACCGAATGAAATACGTCACGGGATTCTTTCTTATAGCAATCGTAACTTTGATGAAAACTTAAAAGAATAATTCACACCTTTTTTCAAAATTACGATTGATTTGGAGATTTTGATATCTCGCAAATATTAATTTTACATTTTTTTCCATATAGTCCTAACACTCAGGGAACGAAGTTCGCGAGACTAGAATGAACGCCACAATTCACATTTGCAACTTTTTTTCTTTAATTCGTAATTATTTAGTGAAATTATTTGATAGATGTCGCATTGGGCCTTTTACATTCAAATACAATATACAAATACAGTTGTAATTTAGCATCTGAAAAATAACTTAATTCCTTACTACTTTTGTTTTTTGTTGAAATGTTTGATAATGTATACACGCTCCGCTATTAACAGTTGACATGGGCACGTTTAACAAATCAAAAGCTTACTATTGCGAAGTGAATGTACTATGTATTGAAGGAATTGATTATTCCTTCTGTAAATGAAGTAACATGAAACAAATTTTGATTGATTAAAGACGAACTAGAACCATTAGTAGTCTACTGTATGGAGAGTTACAAGTTAGTATAAGCGTATTTCTTGTGAAGTCACAGCTCTTGACGGTGACTTCAGTCTGTATCGTTAAGCTATGTTATACGTGCCTGAAAGACGATACTGGGTTCGTCAGAAACTTATTCCACTTCATAATGCACAGATATTTCGAAATGAGGTTTTGCTCGTATGACTTCTGCAGAGTAAACTTCCTCTGGAAGCTGGTCGGTCTTTCTGAAATGCCTCTCTCTCTGTATATATACATATAAAAAACCTAGGTAAGGTTTCTAAAAGCACGGCTTCGTGGTAACGCTTTACGTTGTGATACGAATGTTGGTAACCTTGAAGGGGTTGGGGTCGTAGACCTACCCCACATACCAGTGTGCCTAGATCCGTCAGTCGAGTTTTTCTCTACATTAAACGTGTACTGTCATCTGAAGTTACTGCCCCTTCGCTTTGTAATTTGCTACGCGAAAAACTCGCGGGTACTGATCCCTACTTATTTTAATGTTGCATAGTGTTCTGCTACCTAATTAAATTAATTGTTTTTCGTGAGAAATACAAAATTGTAATTATTGTTTTTTAGACTAGACTAGAATTTTTAAGCGTTATACAAGAGCAAGAGGTATTATCGTATATAACTACCTTTCATTGATATTGTATGATTTTTGTGTGCTCTGGATAGTGGTTGGTTAATTTGCACTAATTAATATCTTATGATGAAGACTAAGTGAACTTTACAGGCCCAAACTAGGAAGTTATTTATACATTAATGATGCCATTCCTGGATAACTAGAAGTATTTGATGTTATATATGATATAAAGAAAACCAAAATAAAACCAATAATTATTATACTGCATTGAATCATCAGTTGTGTAACCCTAACTTTAAACGATATTTTCAGCCAAAATCCAAATAATATCTCACAAGTGTCGGCCAACTCAGCTGTAAGAAATTTAGGTTAGACCTAAATCAGTGTACTAAGCCATTAGTGTGATAAAACTTACACTTCACCAGCTTAATCTAGTTCACACCAAAAACAGTTGTTGTTCACGTAATTTGATAATATAAATAGCGTATTAACCACTACTGTGTCTGTCGTTATCCCAGCTGGTTTGATGAGTCCTGGTATTGGACGAAAGGCTTCGTCAGCATAGGATATAGCAGATATAGTGCCGGTGACATATTGTTATACCTTAATTTTGACTTTCAATCACAAGCTCTTAGAATTCGTAGATGTGAAATTTAATTATAAATATGTTCAAAAATTATATTAAACATTATATCCCAATATATTAATGAAACTGGTTATTTACAGAACACATAATACCAGTTGTTGCCTCCTATGAACCACATTGCTTATCAATAACGAAAACAGGATACACTTCTTAGCGTTCACGTACTGACCCCCCCCCAAAAAAAACAACAACAACGAAGGTTACAAAAAAGCTAAAAATGTTAAACTATTTAAGCGTTAAAAAGGGAGGAATCGGAAAGTCGTCCTCTACATTTGTTGGTTTCTACAACATGCAGTTGCTGTCCATTTGAAACGTAGATTCATTATGAATACTCTGCATAAACAACCCATCAAAGAAAAAATTAAATGTTTCGGGTTTTTTCTCTTAGAATTGTTTCTGGGGGGAGTGACTGATAGGCGCAGTATATGTCTGTAAACATGGCACGCTTGTATTTCCATTTTTTTTACAATTATTTCTAAAATTATAAATTTTTAAGGATGCCTAGTTTTCTCACACCCAAGGTTATCATCTAGAAAAAAAACCTTCAAATTTGAAAAAAAAAGAAAAAAGATCTTGGGAGAGAGTTCCACCCTGCCCCATATAAAGAAAAAAACAACCCATACACACCTCGGTTTGCATTTATACGATAAACACTTATCGGCAGGTTAGAGATGACCGACGTCAGTGTGTATTACTCATTTATAATTCTCCTTATGTACTTGTTTTTTTTTTTTTAACTGGAGGTTTGAAGAAAAATTTAATTAGAAGGTAATGTTAAAATGCAATGAAAAACGTGTGACTAAGTTGCCTTTTTTTTTTTCTCATAGCTGTCATACACTATTAGGCTCATATCATATGTATATATATTATCATTTTAAAAGGTGAACACTCGGGCCTTATTTATCGAAGATATACGCTCCTGTAAGTTATAATTTTTGTTTTATTATACACACATATAATATATTTTAATCTTTTGTTTTCGTATCCGAACACGTCCCCCCCCCCCCATTCATAAGAAGAGTGTGTTCTCCTATATAACGACAAGCATACTAGGCAACCAATAATTAACAACATGACCAACTTCCTGGTTTTAAAGATTTCATATGATACCTGGTGGTCTTGATTCTCTCACGGGTGTCTTTATTCAGTGTGGAGAAATGTGATGTGTTTCGTGTGGTGGTTTTATACCGGTAATATAAACTCATTCTTAAGCCCTCAGGACTGAGTATGAATAGCATGATAATGATGGTGCATTTGGATTAAGTAAAGGAAAGCCAAGGAACTTTATTTTGAACAGTCAGGACTGCTTTTGTATTTTTCCTTAACCTGTCTATAGCATTTTAATACTATACAGCAGTGACGAATAATTTTAAACACTGACCTCTTAGCCAAGAATTAGTGCCGATTGGTTGACGCTTAATCGTTGGTTCGTACGTCAAGACTATATTAGGCACTTCGCGCATGTGATATCAACCATTTAGAGTTAGAGATAACCTTGCCTCTAAAAATGTTAAATATAAGGTTTAGTAAACGAAAAACAAATCTCCGTGTAAGGTTACGGAGTATCAGCTGATATCTTTTATTTTCATGACGTTACATGTCATTTCGCTCTTGTTATAGTGACGTGTTTTATTTTCTTAATTTATCCGTGTTAATTTTTATTTTAGAAAGTTTAATAGAATTTAAGCCTGGTGCTTCTTTCCAAAATCAATTATCTCGGGTCCCTATGCGCTAACATTACATTTCTAATTTTGTTTAGATTATCTCATTAGAAGTTTAAAGATTGGGAACAAATATTTAGAGCCATTTCGAAACGACCACGATTTATTCGTTATTGTGTTTAACATAATAAACTGCTATTTTAATAGTTTGAGACGTCAGGACAGTACATACCTTCATTTATTGGCTCTTTTCCACCTGTGCATGTTTCTGATTATATGACGCAAGTACCGAAGTGATAAGTGCTTATTAAGGTCATTTATTTCATACATCAATACTATTCTAAACATGTCTCCCCCCCCGCAGGTGGCTCAGTGACAGGCTTGAGTGTTTATAGCGTTAAAATTCGGGGCTCTATCCTAGTTGTAAGCACAACACTGATAGCTTTGCACATAAAACAAACAAACAATAAGTCAATTCTTACCAGGTGTAAGTAATTTTTAATTTGGGTTGATTCCTCGATAATGCGAGAGTAAATATATAGATATTTAATGCTTTATTAATATTTTCTATTTTAAAGACTGATTTGTATTGTTGTTTCATAAGCCTAGCTTGCCATGTAAATTCTAAAAGGCATATTGTTTTAAAAATATGTATGTGCAATGAAAAATTAATGTGTAGAAATGGCATTGCAGTATTAGTGTGCAATATTATGTTAACAAGCATTTTTAGCGTTTTTGATTTATGTACAGTTGGGCCGATAATTTTTTTTAAAAGTTCTTATGGCTGTTGTGATATGACATGGAAATTGTATAAAGTTTTGTTTTATAAACTACATTCCATGATTTGATGTTAAACGTTCTGTACTTTTCATGAACAAAAGAGTTGAGAGATGATCTTAGTAATATTATTAGTTAGTAGTACTGGGCTTAACCTAGTTGTTTGTAGCAATTTTAGGCTCCCTCACATCCTGTTCATGGACCGGAAGTGGCCAACCGGAAACAGTTGTATAGTCTGTCTGCTTAAAAGAAACTAAAAAAAAACAAAAGCAAGACAAAATTCATCTTGAAACTTTTTGTAGTAAAGCTTCCCCTCGTTTTTGTACGCAGTTAGCGCTTTTTTCCCTCGTAAATGATTAACTTACTTAAATGCCCCTAATGCATAGTCCTTGATACGGTGTTCACTGGTTCTCGTAAGCTGAAGATTTACACTTACTGACTAGAAGGTTTTTGTGTAAATATAAATATTTTATATGGTATTCAGTAACAGTAATACACACACATATTTATTTATTTATTGTTTAATACTTGACGCTCTTGCAAATTTGAATCGTCACGAGTTTACGTAAAACATAATTGGAACTCGTGAGAGTGGGTTTGGATTTTGCCAACATTACCTTGTCTTCTGTCGTATGTACTGAATTGACTAATGAGCCAATGTACGTCAGTCACTTCAATACACTCTTTGTGCGTGACGCAAATCGACGGGACGAAGAGTTTGTACGCGAGCTGTTGGACGCAGGGAAACAAGCGTGTATGCAATACATGTATATGCTGCGGTTAGTACCAGCAGTTCCAGCTTGTCTCATATTATTCCGTGTGTTTAAATGCTACCATGTCTGAACTCGGCAAAGCGGTGTCAAAAAGATGAACTAAATAAAACATAAAAAATTGAAAGACGTGTATAACTGTATATGTTTTGCAGATGCTAGGCCTATATTTCTAATTTATAAAGAGATCTGCGTTTTTGCTTTCCTTTTTAATATATTTCCTGTATTTGAAAAATCAGATTAAACTAAATGTTTATCTTACTAGCGTAATAACCTCTTGCTTGCTCAAATAAGTAATTATGCACACACATTTAGCATTGTTAAATAACATACATGTACAGTTTTATTATTCAAAAAGTTTTACGTGAGATTTATAATTCACTTACACTCTGTGAAAGTTCCATAGCTAATAAAAATAAACGTCAATTACAAATGAACCCGTGTTGTCCACATAGGTCTCTTTGCTATATTTTTCAAGTAGCAATAAAAGGGCTAATAATAATAGATGTTTCTCTTGGACCTTTGTGAATAAAAAATCTAAGTACGACATTTATCGAGGTAATTGTTGCTCTAGCTTGCCCCCCCCCCCCAGTGGCATGTCTGCGGAATTACTTACAACGCTAGAAACCGGGTTTCGATACCCTTGGTGGGCAGAGCACAAGTAGCCCATTGAGTAGCTTTATGCTTAATTACAAACAAACAAATACTCTAGCTTAAAACTGTCGTGGGTGAGTTCCCGTAAATGGGTGATAAGAGACTATGCATGATTGAGCCTTCGCTGTTATTAGTCGGCTGATTAATTGCTTATGATTATGGACGTGCTTCATACATTTTATGTGCATTCAGGTTTGTAAGCATATTAAATTTATTCTTTCTCTTTTCAGAACTTTGTAAATGTTGCAACTAGAATCTTTTTTTAATGTTGAAATTTTTAAGCTACCTTTAAGTTACTGAGTAACACATTCTTCTTTGGAATTTCCAATGCATCTGTACATGTATATGTGCGTGTACGTCTGCACGCTGCAGGCCACGAGCGGTTAAGTATTTTGCATGGAGGTTCCGGGTGCCACAACCGATATACACAAGATCGGCATGCACGTGAGAAACACGCAGTAATACGTTGTTCAGTTACACCTGGGTGTATGTCCTTAAGAAGCATAATTATTTTAATATGTGTAACGTATTACTCTTTACTGTAGAGTTAGCGAGAGAAGAGTCTTAAAACTTCGTAAATTAGTTCAGTTACATTGCGGTGTATGTTGTATTACGCCTTTGACAATCCATCTGTTTGCTTTTTGACAAGCGAGAAATAACGCATATTAATTGTTATAAAATTAAGAAATCAACCTTGCAAACACAAAACATTTGTATTTTAATTATTAGTTTTTCGCAAGTTGTGAACAAACCGAGAAAGTGTTATCAATTTGAGAGTAAGGCTAGGTAGCGGTAAGACTATATAGGCTTTGAATTTTAAATTGCCAAGGGGAAAAACTGGTGGAAGGAGAGAATGGGAGGCTTCTGTTTCTCCGGCTTTATTGCAATGTATTTTTGGTTGAAAAGGGAATGGAGAAAACTGGTATTGGTCTATGATGTTGACATCAGGGAGAAGCCGATCATTGTAGGTGCTTGGCGGGAGTAGTTGAAAGGACTGGGTATTGATTTTATCATTCGAATACTGTTTAGTTATTCGTCTCGTGACATGAAGCCGAATTTCGTTTTGCATTTATTCGCACCCACACTGTAGATTAAAACCCAGTTATGGGAAAAGTTTCAGACCTCGTTTATGAACTCGAGAAATGAGACCACGAATTTATCCCATGAAACGTGTGATCACCTTAGAAACAAAGTGGTTTATCTATCTAATATCATTTATCCTTTATATTGTATCTGGATCATGACAATTTATTGGAATTATCATAAAATACTCGAACTTACTGCGGAGTTCAAAGGATCAAGTGAAGATGAAGCTCCTCTATAATCCTTATTTAATTTTGTATAATCTTCGCCTTATTACATGGACAAACAAACAGTTTGTTTGTTTGTTTGTTTTTGAAATTAAGCACAAAGCTACACAAAGGGCTATCTGTGCTCTGCCCACCACGGGTATCGGAACCCGGTTTCTAGCGTTGTAAGTCCGCAGACATACCGCTGTGCTACTGGGGGGCCAAACAAACAGAAATATTATTGTTGAATAACATTACTGTTATCGACTTTGTTTCATTTGATTTAGAAAATGCATTTCAATGTGTTATTTATGAAAAACGTATTAAGTTTTGTTGGTAAGGAAATGAGGCGTGCATTTTTTCTCCCAAAATAGCAAATAAACCGACATATTTATCTTCAATTAAAAAATATCTAGTTTTCCTTTTGAGTTTTTTTTTTGTAAATATTTTTATAGAAGATTGTTACAAAAGTTGAGATGTGTACTGGAATTCAGTTTAGAATCTCTGTAGATATGTAGCTTATATGGTTTCCGTTTTTATTTCTTTGAAATCAACAACCGTGCGTGCATCAGTTGAAAATAATTTGCGTTCATTATATGTATGCAGTCACTAAATATACATTCTGTACTATATAACGTTTTATTTAGTGATAGTGAAATTATACACTTCATTAGACAACATTTTCAGACGGTTTTGCCCAGTCTTTATTAGCAGTGATTGGTCTGTTGTTTTGACTTTTAATGTAATTAACTGGTCATTGTTACGTTCCTTTTCTGTTAAACGTATAAAACAGAAGCAAAGTTCATCTTTTCCATTCCGAAATGCACTTCTCAGAATGCTAAAACTGTCCAGACAGCCTGTCTCATTCCTGTTTACTTATTAGTGATTATCGTCTAGACATAACTAGATCTAGGTAGACGTATCATAACAACACGTAATTTTTAAAAATTGTTTAGTCTTTAGCAAAATGAGGCCTGAACTTATTAATATGGTTTTTAGGTTGTGCGAGTCGAGTTTTGACCCTTGTATGTTTGGATAAGGGTTGTGTGTAATTGGTCTGATGGATTTCTCTATATGTGACCAACATATATATTTTAAAGAATATTTATTAATGAACTTTCACGAGATCAACGTTTTTGGCGTTCTGTCACTGGTACAAGGAGTTCAACATTTATAGTAACGTTATAATATATACTTCACAAACAATGATTTCAAGGCTATTTTAATATTTTGTATTTCTGTTTTATTGAAGTTTATATAATAAAAAAAATGTTATGTGACCTTACACACACTCGCGCAAAAACAATACACACACACACACACACACACACACATACGTACAGAGGGTCGGTGGGTTGAGCGCGTTCTCGGCATTTGCAGGGCTGGTCGAAAGTCACGTGACAGTTTTTCTTAAAACGATCTGCGCCCTAGTGCTTTTGACTTGGTGGCCAAGCCTCTTATTTTCAGGTGTGCGCTTGTTGTGGCGTGAGAACTTGCTACTGACGCTTTAGTATTAGCTAGAGCAATGAATGGATCATCTTGGTTAGCGAGTTTGTATGTATGTAGACCGTTACCTGACTTAAGGTTTGTTGTTAAGCGAAGAATAAATACACTGTACTTTCAGGGTGAGACCACGTTTAATTGGTGGAACAGACCTTTTTGCTAACACTGGCATGTCTGTTACGAAAAGTTCGAATATACATCCTAGACTGTATTTTCGTTTTACCCTAACCAGGGCATGCAGAGAATACAGCTGTTGTTGTTTCATAAGAAAAAAACAACACTTCATATTAAAACGTTATATATTTATATTTTAATATTGTAGGCAAATGTTTGAATGGCAATAAATTATAAATGTCTATAAATATTTAACAGTTAGATAATTCAGGTTTATTTCATCGAACAGAGATCTTTGTAATGGTGCCTTGTATGATAATTCAGACGCCGGCATCGTTTATACACCTGCTTATTTGCAGTGAATCTTGTAAGCGCAGGTGGTTACTAACGTTTTTTTTTTTTTACGTGTATGCTTTTTTTTAACATTTTCAGTTTGGAAACTTTTTTTTTAGGTTAGTGTCTGATCTTACAAAAGGAACATTTCTAAGTTTCGTTCTAACTAAGACTGTGTGTGAGAATAAGTAAATGTAGCCCCTTCAAGATAACTTTTGAAAATAACATGTTTAAGAGAAAAAAGTCTGTGATTAAAACACGCGGGGACGGGCATATTGCCATGGTAACTGTTCAGCGTGAACACGTTTTGTCTTTTACCTTGAAGGTTGCCTGTCTGCCTTCTGGCCGCCCGTCTTCTAGGCTGCTATCTCTCTTTGTGTTGTCGTGAGGCACGAGAAGCCAGAATCTTCACTTTTTTCTCCCTCCTTCGTCCCCTCGGGCTCGGGGCGCTTGGCCGCTTGAACTCGCTGAAACTCAAGGCCACAATCTGGCGTGCCTCCCGATCAGGTCTTTCAACTCACCCGTGAAGCACGCGACGCGAGGGAAGTTGCACGTGGGCTGGTGTGGGTCAGATGGGAGATAAAAGATTTGATGCCTCTTTCAGGTGGCTTTAAAAATAAGTAAGGAAACTTGTGAAATATCACTCTGTGAGAGAGATATGCGTGTAGAAACCAATGTTTTAATTTTTGTCATAACATTAAAGGATCAGTCATGTTTTCATCTCAGTTATAATAAAAACATCTAGTTAATTGATATACATAGTTTATTCTTCTGCAGTGTGAAACTTGTCATAATGTGCATTGAGCTAATGTATAAGAAAGTTACTGGACGATAGGCATGTTTTTTTTATCAGCAATATGTAATTTGAATACTAGCTCATATGTTGTTGCACTGACTGCTTGGCATGAACTATTTTCGCTGATCAACTATTGCTCATATACTTTTAAGAATACACTTTTTTGAAGTAAGATTTAATTTCATCTAACATATACAGCTTTAAGTGTGAAAATTGAAATACATAACTGAGACCTAAAATTATGTACTTGATGTTGCAGAATTTTGTATTTGCATATCTAAGCACTAAATTCATTCTTGAAACATAACTTCTGAAGTTAACAAATCAAAAGATTGGATATTAAACCTTAACAACCCTTCTTTCTAATAAAAGAAAAAAATCTTACATCACCAATTTCTTCACTTTTTGTCATTTCATTTATCACATTTGGATTTTGGAAATTTTAAGATACATAATTGTGTTCTATGGTTAGTTTTATGTTTGATATTTTACAGGTCAAAGTACAAAAGTTATTTAAGTCTTTTAACAGTAGTGGACAGTAAATTTAGTTGTAAAGAGGCATTAGGCAGCCTTTCCTCCAAATAACTGCCCTGTTCCCAGCTGGAGCTGCAACTGTAGGGTTTCTTTAGATGGTTATATAAGATTGTGGGGCCTTCTTTTCAGAGTTCTGAATTACTGTAGCTAGATACCTAGGTCGGCTTCTTGTTTACCAGATGGAGGACTAGCAAGTTAATTGAGACAACATACCACTTCCATTTAAAGTTGAGGGTTATTTTATTTACAGCCTGCTGTAAAACCATTTAAAAAAAAGCAGATGTCCCTTTTTCTCTAGGCTATAAATAGTGTACTAGGGTATTTGAAGGTGTGGTCAATACAAGTAGTGTAAAGGAGTCACCTTCATTTGGTAAAAGAGGACTTGATGGAAGAGATAAGATACTGAAACCTTGACCAACAGTACAATTTAGTGTTTGTTTCTTTACCTCTGATTGGTGCAGTAAATTAAGATACTATAAAGTCTGAGAATTACAAGTGTAGATTAGTGGTTCTGTACATTCTTAATCACCATGGAGTAGCAAGTAATATATCCTTGGGTTTCTACTTCATTATAAAGAACTACAATCTTACACTTAGTCGTTTAACTAGATAAGGTAAATATATGTTATACTGAGACAAAAGTAACTGTAAATATTCTTAATTAAATGAATAATACTTCTATTTTAATCTTTTCACCAGTTGGACTGATACAGCTGGGAGGACTGTTGATCATTCCTAAAAAATAGGATCATTTGATCGTTTTGTGAAAAAGCCTTTCAACATTTTCGTGAAAATGACATAAAAGTAAAACCAGTCTAGTGAAAAAGATAACCCAGATTTTTGCAAAGATATTTTGAAAGTTTTAACGGGATGAAGTTTTCATCCCGGCAAAATAAAATATATATGTATATTTTAAAAACTTAAAAACAGATTTTAAAGTCCCTTATGTACATAGTTTATAAAATATTAATAAAATTTTTACAATTGTAGAAAGCAAAAACCCAAATCATGTGACTAGCTGTCTTAGATAATTATTCCTGTTTTGTCTAGGTGGGTCTGTGAGGACTTTCCTGAGTTGAAGTCAGCTATAAAAAATCATGTACTGAGTGATTATGACACAAGAAGGTAAGGTCAATATGACATCCATTATCCTTTAGAGCTTGTTCTAATCAAGTTAAATATCATATCAATTGAGAAATAAAGTAATAAGGTATTAGTGACTTGTAGTTTTGTAAGAACTGCATATTAATTAGTTGTAGTTACATATTGTGAGTGTTTGTGCCTGAGATATGACACATTTAGGTGCAGTTGTTTTGTAATATGTGGTATTTCCAGGATACAAAAGTTTATCATATTTAATGTGTGTAAGCAACATGTAACAACGTCTTAACATATCTGATGTAACAGAAGTATCAATAAATAAATTCCTTGAATTTTTTTTAAGAGGTTAGAAAGGTTTTAGAGATGTAAATTTTGGGGTTTAGGGGTTTCATGAACTTTTACCAGTGAGTGAAACAACGTTTATTAGAGAGGCCAACATTTGTGGGTGAATGTAACATGTCTTCACCACACAGTCCCAACTTGGACCCCAGAAAAACTGTGAAAAACACAGAGAAATTGAAAACTGTCTTTATATCACTGCTTGAAAAAAAAAGTATTCCATGTATTGGTGGAAAAAAGGGTAAGTAATTGGCCAAGCCCATAAAACTATGTTGTTTTTTAATGTTTTGACCCTCTAAAATGATGAAAAATGGGCATATCCTACATTTTTGTATGTATATGTATTGGACCCGTAAAAAATATCTGTGTATCAAATCCCATAGAAATTGGTCTAAATATGGCAGGGAAATTGTCAAAAAAAAACCACAAATATTCTTTTTGTGGCATCTTGACCTTCCTATAATTATTAAAATGGGCAAGTCCAATATTTTTGTTTGTCAATGTGTGTTGTCTGTAGAAAAGTATTTTTGTACCAAATTCCAAGTAAATTGGTCAAAATAAGTTTAAGTAATTGACCAAAACACAAAAAATTATGGGTTTATTTAACCTTTTGACTCTCCTCCCCAAATGACAAAAATGGGCACATTTTTGTGTGCATATATATATGGGCTCTGTAAGAAAGGATCTGTACCAAATCTCATGTAAATTGGCTGAAATATGTTGGAATAATTGTAAAAAAAAAACCTAAATTTATGCTTTTTGTGAAATCTTAACCCCCCCCCCCCCAGAAACCTCAAAAATATACTTTTTTTGAAGCTCTGTCTCCAAAAAACACACAAAAATACAACACTCAAAATGGGCAAATCGATTGAAAGGTTATATTTATGCCAGTTTTCAACATGATTGCTATAAATATGACTGCACATTAGCCCAATATATATATATATTTGGGTTGTTTGTTCTTTGACCCTATAAAATCCTTAAAAAACCAAAATAAAAAAAAAGAAAGAAAAAGGTTTCTGGGCATATTGGACCAAAGTATAACCCTACCAAGGTTCCTCTCATTCCTCTAAGAAGTGAAGGAATAGTGGTTGATTGAAAAGTGTTTGGAAAAAGAAAGAAAGTAGAAACAATAACAAAACAATGTGTCTATCTGCAGAGACATAAAAATAGGAAATTATAGCAAATAGCAGTAAATAATTCCTTAAGCAAAAGTTATTTATACCCTTAAGCTCTTACTTGTCTCCTACTTTATTTTCAACAGTATTGTTCAGTTTAAGTCTTTTCCACACTTGTTTCTGCAAGTTTAATAATTTTTAAAACAATAAAAAGATGTTTTAAAATTTTTTCAAATATAAAACCATAATACGAAGGTAAAGATATCTTATATTTGAATATAAACAATTCTGCGTTGAATATATTTCTATACCAAAATATGTTTGATTTAGAAGGAACAGAGTAGATGTACAAGAAATATTTTTAAATTAAAACAACTTGTATAAATGTCTTGCAATAAATTGTGAAATTAATTCATACACTTGCCTGAGATATTCAAATAGGCTTTAAGAGTGTGTTATAAAGAATATTGTTCCTAACTGCAGGTTTGGTAACTGAATATGAATGTCACAAAATAAGTGTTGCTGCCATCCACTTCAACCACAACAAACACTGTTATTCAGATAGCAATTTGTACTAGTACAATACTTTGGTTAGGAGAACAGTTTAACAAAGTTTGGACATAACTGTTCTTTATAACTTCCTGTGCCTTAGGCAGTAGGCACACAAGGTCAAATGGCAGGTGGACCTTCTCATGTACTCTGCAATAGCCACCTGGTGTTGGTGTGATAAATTAATGGGCTAGACAGGAAGTCTGTATCTATTATTGTATTATGTTAGACATACAACAAAGGCTTATTTTAGTTGGCATGATTTTTAAACTTGGTATTTTTCATGTGGCTAGTTTTTCATGGTATTCCATATTGCTATGTGTACACTTAAGCAAAATATTTGACATTGTAAGATTTTCTTGGTACTAGTACAGATGTGACTTGTTAGTCCAAGTAATACTGTTAAATATGTAGAATCTGGATTCTTATCATGATACACTGTAGATGACTTCTAAAAGATCAAGTACAAAGAAACAACACATATATAACAAGAAGATTTAACTCAAATTTTGAAAAAGGAATTTTTTTTTTTGTGCTGCTGATTTTTTTAAAATTTTTGGGCAAAGCATTTTTAATGTGATTTTGAGTAAAAGAGGTTATTTGTATGGAGACACAAGTATAGCAAGAATGTTTGAAATGTTCTTGTATAATGACACATTCAAAATTTTGGCAAACTTCCTTTGGACATCAGTTTTGAGTTTTTCCTTAATTTTTTTTACATTGTGGAAGGAATATTTGTCTCTTATACACTCCAACCCTTTTTATGTTAAAGATACCCCTTTTTATTCTTAACTTTATTATGATAAAACATTATGTTGTGAGTATTAAGGATATATTTACTTTTAAATTCATAAGCTAGTATTTTTGTGATTGGTCTTTTATTATGTTTCAAAGACAATAATTGGTTATAAAATTTATTAATGATTTTAGCTGCAATCTACTTTTTACTTTGAAATCTGTTCATTCACAAGCATGAAAACCAGTTTTAATAAAATTGGATACTTTGCATGGAATTGGTGTAAGAATTAAAGCACATGAATTTCAAATAAATTACTAATTTTTTGCTGAAAATATTGTGCATTATTTTAAGCTCAAAAAATGTATATATACACATCTGCCAAATATTGATAATTTATATTTTTGTATAAAGTTTGCTGGCTATGTCTAAATAATTGCTCCTTTTATTTTAGAATGAAAGGCAAAAACTTGAAACCATTTTTAATATAAAGGATTTATTTTTTTCTTATTATCATTTTCTTTTTCTTGCAGCTACAAAAGCATGAAAGCTCTGTGTGATTTATACAACCATGCTATTGACAGTGCACTACACCTAGTGAGTTGTTTTATTGTGTAAAGTAATGTAAATACGTGTAACTACAACTTTTGACATCACCTGTGAATTTTCTTTCCTAAGTATAACAGTTTTTGAAACTCCAGTGTAAAAAACGGTGCAACTACTAACAAGTTTTTCAATTTAAGACAATTAAGTGACTATTCATTGTAAATAACATAGTTCATTAATAAATGAGAAAAGTGAAATCATATATATTCCAAATATAAAATGCTTGAGTACTTAAAATGATTTTAAATATATTGATACATATTTAGGTGATAATTTGAATAGAAGTAATTGTTTTTAAGATAGGGTCATATAGCTGCATAATTTATAAGTATTCTGAAAATGTCACTCATTCATGAATTTCATATATTGCAACTTGTAAGTTTCTTAAGAACCTTGTTTGGCTTTTAGCGTAAAGGATCTTCCAACCCTGCCATTGTTCACAGCCAAGCAACAACAGGATTGTTGAGACACATCATTCAACAGGTGTACAACCACTCAGTCACTGATCCTGAAAGGTTGAACCAGTATGAACCTTTTTCCCCAGAGGTGAGTGGTTAATCTTCAGCTTGTTTGCTTCATTCATGGCATTGTTATTTTTTTCTCATTTCATGTAATTTCTTTGATACATTTTATATACAATGCTGAAAATTAGTTACTTATATTAACATAGTAATAAATTTTAATATACTGTAGATTGAGAAATTTAGTCTTATGAAAAGAAAAAAATTACTGTCGTATGTATTCAGATATATAGTAAAACATACAGAAATTAGCATGATGGTTTGTTTGTTTTTTACCTGGTTAGAATTCCATCATTATCATTTATATATTTTTTTGCTCTTCTGCTTGTAGTTTTAATTAATTGATTATGTTATTGAAGTATGTTTTTTAGAGGGTTATATTTTCACAGTTGTGGTATGACTGAAGCCTTGTGTATGATTCTCCAGTTTTCTGTTTTTATTAAAAACTTTTAAAGAATTATATTTGTGTTAAAAAATGTACAATAAGCTTTCTGTTATGAGAATATAAATGAGTTCCTTAGTTCATATAGTTTTGATGTGCAACAAATGTTTTATATCTTGTGGTGGATGATGCTTCCTGGCTTTTCTGTTTTTGATATATATTCCTTGAACCTAGCATATAGAACTTGCAATGTGTTAAATATTGGAGAAATACTCAGTTGAGTTCAGAATGCTCAGAGAAAAGTGAATATGTCTGTGGATTTATTTTGCTTTCTTCCTTTTAGCGTTTTTGTTGCTATGGTAACAAAGGTCCATTACTAATAACCTTTTTTTTTCTATTTTTTTTTATTCTGCCTCTGAAAATATAATCATGTTTTATCTTGATGGTATTTTATTCACAAATTAAAGGTGTTTTGGTATTGGACCAGTATTAAGATAATGAATTTAGGTTGGCAGTATTAGTTAAGGAATAATAATTACTTTTGTCATTTCATGGCTTTTGCATAGATTTCATAATATCATCTTTCTTAGTTTAAAACACCTTTTTTGTATATATGCATCCATTCTTAGCTTTTCTTATAATTTTGAGACTAACTAATAACTGAAGACAATTAAACTTGGGCCCTGATTTTACAGACATGAAATATTGGTTAAATGCCAAAATAGGTGTTTGTTCTTTCAGAAAACGCTAGCCAATAAAATTAAAAAAAAAGCAAAAATAGAAAGTAAGATAGAAACTGATTGTGGAATTGGAAATAAATTGTTTTTCAGTATTTTTGTGTGACATTATTATTTACACGTGAACTTAGTAAATATTTTAGGGCAAACTGTGTTTAAGCAAAAAATACTTCAATTACAGCATTTAATGACTGGTAGAACTGCATTTTTAATACCCAAAATTAAATGTAAAAATTTAATCAGCGGTGGGGTTTTCACTTCTAAAGCCTTCATTTGATAATTTGGTACTTTAACATTATTCATGTTAAATGAAAGTTTTGATATAGTTTTTACTTTCATTGTAGGTATATGGGGAAACATCCTATGAGTTTGTGGCTCAGATGATTCAAGAAATTGACATTAGTGAAGATGACGTGTTTATCGACCTTGGAAGTGGTAAGCAGTATTTACACAGATGATGTTGAAAAAATGCTTAATTGTCCTTGTTTGACTCTGATAAGGAGTATGAGGTATTTGTGTGTTGCAACTGAAAGTTATCTTACCACAATACTAACAATGTAGTGTGATAAGTGATTAATTCCAAGTATAATCAGACTTAAACAATGGTGTACACACTTCATGAACACAAAGGGTTATGTGGTAAAACAAAGGCAATTTTAATTTCCAAGTCATATGACACATACATGTATATTGTAAATAAAAGCAACATAAGTTCAAGCAACCTGGAACATATAAGTGATAAATGTAACGTGAAAATACCTTTTACCCAAATTAGTCGTATATTTTGGCTACAAGTATTCTTACTTTCATGGCTCATCTGTATACAAAATGATTTTTTTCAAGTAAGATTGTTTTTATTCAAAATACATTAATTCCAGCTGTTATTAAGTGGGTTTTTTAAGTCTTTCAGACAAACATAAATACCAATCATTAAGGTTGAAGGAGATTTGATGTACCAAACATAAATCCTTGAACAGGTTTACACAAACCATGAATTTGAAAAATATCTGGACACTGGTCCTCAGAAAGTTTGACATCATGTTATGTGTACTTACACACAATCATATGGAAATCAGCCAGATAGAAAAATGAATATCATGTAGAACAAAAAATTAAATATTATGGTACTGTTATATAAATACACTTCTTTAATCTTGTATTTTGGATAAATTTTTTTTTTTGCTTGTTCATTGTGTAGAATTTTGTAAAATTAAATATTTGTTTGTGCTTGTGTTTAAGATAGCTTTGTTTTTTTCTTGTTCATAATCTTAGATTAGGAATACCACATAACTCTGCATAATTTGTACACATACTTTTTAACAAAGTTTAAATTGCTATTTCACTTTTACACATGAAACACTGGTATGTTTGATATTTTGACTTAGGTGTAATTTCTGCTCTCAGTTGCTACTTTATGTTGAATGAAGAGAGAGAAAATGGTCAGCATTAGTTTTGTACAGGCCCAGCATGGTCAGGTGGTTAGGGTGCTTGATTTGCATTCAGAGAGCTGTGGGTTTGAATCTACATCCCACCAAACATGCTTGCCCTTTCCGTCATGGGGGCGCTATAATGTGATGGTGAGTCTCACTATTTGCTGGTAAAAGAGCAGTCCAAGAGTTGATGGTGGGTCTTTCACTGCTAAATTAGGAACATGTAGCACAGATAGCTCTTGTGTAGCTTTGTGCGAAATTCAAACCAAAAAAAAAAAAAGGACAGTTTTGTACATGTAAGTGAATTAACTTTTTGTGATTTTTATCTATAAAGATTTATGATTATGTGTTCGAAAAACTGTTTTGTGCCAATACTGATGAGTCAAGAAGTTTTATTTTTTTGCTGAAATACAAACAAGCAAGAGATACACCATTCTCGTTTATCTATGTTCTGATACTATCCTAGTTTATGTGTGTTCTGATACCATCCTAGCTTATCTGTGTTCTGATACCATCCTGGTTTGTCTATGTTCTGATACTATCCTAGTTTATGTGTGTTCTGATACTATCCTAATTTATGTATGTTCTAATACCATCCTAGCTTATCTGTGTTTTGATACCATCCTGGTTTATATGTTTTCTAGGAGTTGGTCAAGTTGTTCTCCAGCTGGCTGCTATGTCACCATGTAAGATGTGCATTGGTATTGAAAAAGCTGATGTTCCTTCACATTATGCCAAGGTAATGAAATTATCCATCATATTCTGTTGCGTACCTAAGATAGTTGAGATTAAATTCATGCTAGAATATCAAATTTATCCATTTACATTCATGTTGTAAAAATATCTTACAAATTGTATTTGTGATAATGATTTCAGAGGTAGGGAAAATTTAATTATTTTCAGGAATTTGGGCTCAGATTATTTTAACTGCAATTTTTAATGGGCATTATACACTTTCTCATGTTCTTAGTTCACATAGTAAGTTACTATTTGTGTAATTAGCTTATGTGTATTTAAACTTTTTTTTTAATTAATTAGGCAATGGATCATAACTTCAAGTTTTGGATGAAGTGGTATGGGAAGAAATATGGAGAATACAAGCTTTTTAAAGGGGATTTCCTCACCGAGGAGCACAGAGACACAATTGTCAATGCTTCGTAAGTACTTCATCATTGTCTTGAAATTTTATATTTCTGCCAGATGTAAAATACTTATCTAATGTTTAAGAATATTACTGATCAACATAAAGCTAGCTTCATTATTTTATGTCTGTTTATCAAAACATATGTTTAGTATTGGTTGCTTTGTAATTTCATAGCAGAATCAAAAAGTAATAAACATTCTAATCAAACTAAAATACCCCCAAACTTAAAATGTATTGTACAATAAAATACTAATGAAAAGGGCATCAATCACTGTTGAACATTCTCTACATATTTTGGTGGTAATCTACACTGTCATCATCGAGATTAGCAAGGTGTTACAATGAGACACAGCTCGTATACCTTAACTGGTGTGAGCACATACAAGATTTAAGTAATTTCATAACAAGCTGATAATGTTGTGGAGTGTTTCTGTTAAATTAACATTTACACAAGTGTCATTTTAATCTTATTTATTAATAAAAATGATCTTGCATATGTAAGTAACAACTTTCATAAACTATTAAAAATTTGTTCTACTCTTAACTATGATTATAAAAATGTGAATGTTAGTAGCTAGTAAATAAGCAGTCTAGGGATAGTTGTTTCAATAGATAACTTTGCATATCATATATTCAATATCTTTTAATTGTAATTTATAAGGTGAGCCAAAGTGTAAGGTTGATAACATTTAATGAACAGATATTATATTATGAATTTAAATCTTATAATACTTTCAGCTTGTAATTTTAATTTTCTGTACATATTTTCCAAGAAATAAATGTCTGTATGGTATATTTTTATTACATTTGTTTATGTTCAAATTATAATGTGATTAGGATGCATCTTTTAAATTAATATTTTTTATACTTGTCTAAATATATTTAAAAGCTAATTAATAATGTTTATTTTTACAGATTAGTGTTTGTGAATAATTTTGCTTTCGGCCCTACAGTAGATCACATGGTATGTACCATTTTAAATAACTCATTACTGCTATTTTTAAGTTATAAGTAAACTGCATTATTTATTTTTTGTTATAGTTTTATTATAAAATAAAATCGATTTATAACTTTCAGGTTTGGGAAATATAATATTTCTGTCTTGAATAAGAAAATGTTCTTAAATAACTACTGAAGATTTTTTACTTAAACAAAGTTCATGGCTTCTGTTAGAGAGTCAAGAACTGTGAAAAACAGATAATAGTTAAGGTATACATGCATGGGAAAGATATAGGGGGTGGGGGCAGATACCAATGTCAATTCAAAGAGGGGGGTTTAAGAGAACATGCCAGGTTTGGTGAATATTGGTCCAGCAGTTAACCAGTTATAAGCATACAAACACACAGAGACTTTTGTCAAATAATGGTTTACATTGTGAACCATTATTATTCAAGTGACATCTAATGTTTACAATCTGAAAATAGTACACAGACAAAATTTAGGAGTGATACAGTAACAACAAGTTGAACTTAGTATTCAGTTTATTTTTAGATCTTTTTTTGAGTGTTTGTGTTCAATTTTTGTGTGCTTTTAACTGTAAGATATCAATACTACTATTATGCAAGGGGTGGGATAATTACTGGGCCAGAAGTTTCTTCATGTTTGGTCTTGTGAAAACTGATGGAGATCTTGTCAATTACAGTTTACTGTCCAGAATGTTTTCTGTTAGTACTTTACTTTAAACTTTCTGTTTATAACTTTTCTAATGATCTGTTTTTTGGTCATACAAATAATTTAAATACTTATTTCATTAAAATTCTTTTTTTAAATATCAAACTTGTGAATTTTGTCTTTGCAGTTAAAAGAAAGGTTTGCTGATATGAGAGATGGTGCTAGGATAGTATCATCAAAAGAATTCTGTCCTCTCAACTTTCGCATTACAGACAGGACCATGAGTGGTATGTAAGGAAACAGAACCATAAAATTATTATATATGTTTCTAATAGGGGAACAATACACACAAAGGAAGTGAAATTTTAGCCAAAATTATTTTCCTCAAAGATAGGAAAATTTACTCAACAACACTGCTTCATTTCTGTATTTTCTATTTACCCCATTTATAGGTTTTATTTTTTAAATCTTCCACTGTTCTTAAAGTAATTGCTTAAGTAGAGAATGAAAACCTCATTTTGCCTCCTTAAAAACCATGGAGATCATGTTTTAATCTTGTTATAAAAGAAAGGGCATGTTGAAACAATTAAGTTAACAGTATTTTTGGTGTATGTATATGCATATTTCATTTTATTTAGTTGTCTTACTAGCAGGACATTTTCTGCACATAACAAGAGTTGGTTGATTTCACTTTTTTGTTTTTCAAACATGGTAATCCTAAATGATGAAAATTGTTATCTTTATTACAAAATGCAAACAGTTTGAAGCTAATAACTATTTTCAAATGTAACAATAACAGTTATCTTTCATGCAATGAAATAATACTTCTGTCTGTGTGGTATTTAAAAATGTTTAGTTGTAAAGCTGTGTGTTATACTTCTTTTGATTAATTTTGAAAATACAATTTTGAAACATATTAAACAATGTTTTAAATGTGTTATCTTGTAATCTTTATTTCTAGAAGATGAATACATACTTTTGATTTCAGATATTGGAACCATTATGCATGTGAAAGAAATTACGCCTCTGAAAGGTTCAGTTTCATGGACTGGGAAACCTGTATCTTACTTTGTACACACAATAGATCGGACTAAGGTAAATATTTAAAATTGACATAATTGTTTCACACAAACGCTATACAAATTAAAATCCCATAATTTTTTTATTTATTCTGGCTTTTATTCTCTTAAATACTGGTATATTTGTTTACAATTGTTACTTGGAAACAAACTCCACCATGTTAACTCTATGAAATCAGGGTGCATTACACTGATGTACCTGTAGTATGGTTGGTTTTATAAATAAAGATACTGTTTAATGAAATAGTTTTTCTAGAGATTATGCAGTTTGTGCAACTAGTTTATTTATTTTCATATCTGATATTTTTATGAATTTGCAGCTTTAAAATTGCAGAAAGATTTTTACGTGATGCTTTTTTTTAATTATGGCTACTTACCTTTTTTATAGAGTTTAATTACTGATTTTTATATCTTTCCACATTTTTTTAAAACTTAACCCTTTAAAATGTTTTTATGTTGTAAAACTATAAATGTTATCTTTGAGTTGAAAAACAATGCATGTAGTTTTGCTGTTTACAAACACTGCCATACAATAAAAATAAATTCTGTATCTATTATTAGTATTATGTTTGATAAAAAAAAAAAGTTTTTCTTTGTTTTGTTGCTTTCAGTTAGAGCACTATTTCCAGAAGTTGAAGAATCCAAAACTCAGGGTAAGAATTAAAACATTGTAAAATTATTTCTTAATATTAGGGACTCTTTTAGAGCAGTGTTTTACAACTAGTGGACTGTAATCTGGTCCTGAACAACAAAACCACTTAATCTGTACCATGCAGACATCCACTGCTTAGATAGCTATATATTTCTCTGTTGGTTAGACCATAATGATGTTTTACTGAGAAATTGACTTTCTTCATTTATGAAACTTATATATATATATATTTTTTTTGTAGGATGAGGAAGTGGGAAACACTCGTGCTAGAAAATGTAAAAACACTGCCATTAACCACTTCCTTATAGACTCTTCATCCAATGACTCCAAGGATTTGAATAAAGAGGAAACAGTAATTTTTGGACCAACCACAAGAAAAGCCTGGACTGCTTGGTGCAACAGCCAAAACAAATCAATAGCTAGCAACACTAGTGGACAAGACAGCAATGAAGAAAATGGCATGTGTTTTTATTCCTAATTACAATATAGGAAAATGTGAATTACATTTTTACTGATCAATATTTAAGATTACAGTAAGCGGTTACACCATATAACGTTTGGTAAAATGAGTTAATATAAATTTTCTGTTATTCTAGAGATGATGCTATTGTGGAGTTGAAGTAACTATCACTATACATACACATAAGATAGTTTTTGCTTTAAAATGAATTATTCTGAAGATAATTATATAATTTTCTGATAGTCTGAGTAATGTTATTTCCTAAACTATAGTTGCTCATAAGGTACTCTTATTTCATAGAACCACTTAAAAGACCTACAGGAAGGCCTCCAGTGAGACAGAGGCAACAGAGGTTAGTGAAGATGAAAGAACAAAAGAAAAAGCCTGGACGACCTAAGAAGGGCATGGTCAAGACTAAGCTTCGGAAAGCTTTAACATTCAGTGGATTGGACCTTCTTCACACGCAGACTGTTCTGAGCACATCAAACAAAGGTAAATAGTCATTTGTAGATTTTGTCACATATATGCTAATTCCGAATATCTCCAGTAAGATTTAAATGTTTAAGAGTCATCCAACTTTTTGTTCATGCTTTGAAACTTTACTGAGGTTTATTGTTTTACTGTGGTTACTAGGTAATAAATCAATCACAGATCATCAGTAGCTTTTACAAAATGTAAGCACTTTTAATATAATATAAAAAAGTATGGAAGTTCTGTAAAGTTTTTTTATGATTTATATGATTTAAAGCAAAAAGTACATTTGTTATAAGAATTTTTTTTCTTTTACAGTTAAGAAAACATATTTGCCAGACATAAGATATTAAAAAACTACATGTACATGCACGCACACACACACACATATATATACATATATATATATATATATATATGTTATTTTTCTGTATTTAGCAAGTGAGCGGTCTGATCCTGCTCCTGGCTGTATTGACCAAAAACTTGACACTATGATTATGAATCCAGCTAACACTGCCATTACTTCTGAAATGCCTTCTGGTCTGCAAGAACTACTCGACTTGTACAAGACTCAATTTTTACACTTTATACAAAAAATGAAAACTTCCCAATATAAAGAGAACTTGAAAAATCTGATTGAAAAAGAAAAGGTAAAATAACTCTAGATGCTTAACTATTTATCTAAATCTGTCTGTTTGTCTACAGCATCATTGAGAAATACTTAATACAAAAAATATTAAAGGTTTTAAATCTTCAACAAAAATTCAGTATGTTGCTCACATTTGATGTAGTAAACTGATTAAATTACCATAATCTACAAATAAAGGAATATGAAACAAATCGAAGATCTTATTTTTGTGTAATATAAAAGTTTCTTTGTTTCGCTATCTTTAATTACTAGGCTTAATGTAACTAGTTATGTTCAAGTTTTCTGAATGCCTTAGGTTAAAATTAGAGTTTCCTCTAAAACCAAAGTCGTGGAAGCCTTTTTTTAGACATTTTAGCACTTTTTGATTTCTCCTTTAGAAATATTTATGATCAGTAATATCAGGTGAAGGAGTACTATTATAGTTACTAACATCTAGACTACAAGAATTAATTTTAATAGCAAAAGAAAATTCATGAAGAGTTTATTGAGAAAGTTTTGAAGCAAGAACTTCGAATGTGAAGTGATAAATTTTGTAGAAACAAGGATTATAAGATGCTTATTTTTCTCCCCACAGCTAAGAAAGGCTAAATTGAGTTCAAGTGCCTCACAGTTAGAAAAACAAATTCAAGCACTCAGCCAAGATGGTGTATCACTTCTGAAAGCTCGCATGGCAGAAATGGGTATTCATGCTAACTTACCATCAGATCTGCTCAAGAAGGTAATTAGTTTTGGTTATTTGAAATACTGAATAATCACACAAGCTCAAGATAACAGATAGCAACACTAGTTGCTTGTTGATGTTAATTAAAACCATTCTGTCATAAGGTTACCAATATCAACCTTTTCACCTCTAAACAAAACAGTTCCTAGGTTGTTTGTTTAGTGATCCTTAGGATTAATTACTCATCATTGTTTTCCTCCTTGATCACATTTATTAGTAACTCTTCATACTGATTATTGTTTACAAGCTCTGTGAAAAGAAATTATGTGTGTGATTTGTAAAGAAGGTAATGGTTATTTGTACTCAACTATGATAATATTTTGTTTCTTGGTGTATATTTTCTTGCTAAGTATTCAAAAATATGTAGCTTTATTACATAACTGTCCAGTAAACCTTCCCTCTCTGAAACATCCCATCTTATTGTGACTGCTCTAAAGTTATCATACTGTCATATATATATATATATATATATATGTTTAATTCTTTAGGGGAATTTCAGGAAGCAAATACTAATATTAGAATGTTAATTCTTTTTTCTTTTAGTTTAATAATTTTTGTAATTTATCTCAATTTACACTAGACCAAAGAAATCGTTGTGACACACAAGGAATTACAAACCAAAGCTTCATTGCTGCAGTGTCAAATTTCATCACTGGAGTCAGAAAATAATTTGCTGCTTGCCACGCAAAACAATAAGATGAACTTTCCCTTTGTAACTAATGGTTTAGTGAAGGTAGGCTTTAGAAATATACTGTTATTTTCACTGTTATTTGAATGCAACTGAGCTTTTACATTAAACAAAGTTTAATCTGTTTAATATTTTGTGTGGAGATTATTTTTACAGAAAATACAAGTATTCAAATACTATGTTAGAATGAGTAAAGATTTTTCACTGTGATAGTTAAAAATTGTATTAAAAATTGATCATGAAGCTGAGTTGGAAGTTTTTAAGTTGTTCTAGTTTATGTGTATATTTTGTCATTAGTGTTTCCTGGAAAACTGCTTGGTGTATCCAAAGTAGTTTGGCTAGTATTAGTGTTGTATTTCGTCTAAAAATAATAATAAATATAACTTATATTTAATGTGAATAATTATTATAGTAGGTTTAAATATTTCTACAAAATTATTGAAATTTATGCAACTTAAAATTTAGAAGACTGACTAAATCAATATATAGTTCTTATTTGTTGTTTTTGATATTTTATATAATGACACAACTGCTTCATGTTCACTCACATACAACATCAAAAGTTGGAAGTTTCACAGTTTCGGCACAGTAAGAGAATATGCAAATGAATGTCTTGGTTTAATTTCAAATAAATAGTTTGTCTGAACCGATTTTCATACAACTCTCTACTTCTTGGTAGTTTTTGTATGTTACTGAATTGTAAAATGTATGATGATGCTTATTTTGAACATGATATTGAAATTAAATATGGACTTAGTTAAAATAAAGAATAAAAATGAAGTTGTGAGTGTTAAATGCAGTGTGGCATTGTTACTTGACTGTATGTTTTTAATCTTTTTTTTATAATTGGTCATTTTCTCAAAATATTGTTTGTTCCTCATGTACATGTAATGTATTGGAAGTGGGATGATTGATAATGAGCTTGGAACTCTTTGCAGGCCTAATCAGATTCCCTATATTATTTTTTAGAATGGGGAAAATCCTCCTGCGATGCAAGATCACATCTTGAAAGAGATCTCCTCTACCCTTACACAACGCAATGTTCTGCACAGCAAGGTACAAAAGCTGGAAAATGAGGTTTACTCCCTTGGAAAAGTAGCTGTCACAAAACAAAAGCTCCATCATTGTAAAGATAACATGGAGCAACATACTAATTTCATTGTTCCTGGTAGCCTTGTTGGCCCTAATGTGGTGAAAGAACAGTTGCTTCCAAAATCAGAAAAGCAAGAATCTGAAAACTACTCACTTTCTGTTACAGCCTCTTCAGTCATTGTTTCCCAGGATTCAAACTTTTCTGGTAGAATTAAGGAAAGAGATGGAGTAACACCATCATCAAATTTCAATGGCTACAGAGAACAGGAATTAAAAGGAAGATTGGAAATGCCCAGTTCTGACTG
The DNA here is from genome assembly GCF_000517525.1 of Limulus polyphemus. Classification (NCBI taxonomy): domain Eukaryota; kingdom Metazoa; phylum Arthropoda; class Merostomata; order Xiphosura; family Limulidae; genus Limulus; species Limulus polyphemus. The sequence continues at coordinate 78,403 of NW_013666035.1, forward strand.
TTTTGTACCCACCAGTAGTGATGTTAATGTTGAAGATACATCTCTAAACCATCAAAGTGTAATAAAGTCAACCATTTCTTCTACAACCAGCACACATTCCAGCAACAATGGTAGTTTTCCAGAAGATCTTTTAGATACCATGCCCTACTCTCCAATAAGCCCAAGCAGAAGTCCATTGCCCCAAAACTTTGTTTTAGGGCCTCAGTATGAACCTGTATCACCCTTACCACCATCTTTATCTAAGCCTGATACACCAGTTCTTGACCAAGAAAGAATTGGCACTACAGATTTTCGTACATCAACTGATATTCCTCCATCTTGTGGACTTTTGACCCCCTCAGAAGTTCAAAATAGTCATAAAACTCCTGACAAAACTATACCACCACTCCAACTAAGTAGGGAACCTCAGTTATCCTGTAGTTTAAAAGCAGAACCTTTAAAGGAAAGTAAAACTTGGAAACGGAGTCATCGTCAGCATTGTGGGTCAAAATCACGGAGACAAAGTTCAAACATAAAATCATCTCAGCAAGACATACAGGAAAAATCTTCAAATCCAAATAACAAAGTCATGAATGGCTTAGTGCTAAACTTAGGAAGTCTCTTGGCTTCCAAAAGCCCTAAAGGTAGTTCCAAACAAGATGAATTAAAGCTTAAAAGACAGAAAAGAAAGCACAACTCTACTTCTAGTTACTGTGGAACTAGTCCATCAAAAAAACGTAGTTATTCACCTCTTAGTCGTGCCTCTGACTCTGGCATTGAAAGTCTAGGGTCTGTATCCCAGAGTAGTGGACCCCCTAGTGCTGGCAGTGTTTCAGCAGCAGATGCATCTCCTGTGGCAAATGGTACCTGTTCAACTGCAGAAAGATTGGATGCAAACAGGGTCTCACCAACCAAAGTTGTGGAAAAGCTGGAAAACCTAGCTAGATCTGAAGGTTGGTTTGTTGTTTCTTTCAAAGATTCTTATAACTTGCTAATAATGTACAGTATACCCAGCATTAAAGCTTTCCATGGCTATTATTTTTTATGTACTAATTTTCTTTGTAAAGTTGTATTGAAAATCACAAAATTATGCCAGTATTCATGAATTATATTTTCATTTACAACCAAGGATTTTTCAGTATCTTGCCCTTTATTGCATCATACTGCAAATAGATCAAAATTTAGTAAATCATTGCATTTTGAAAAATTGCTTAATGCATTATTTTGTACATTTAATCACACGCACAAGCATATACAATTTTTTTATTATTTTAACTATCTGGCTTACTACAATAGAATTTACTATGCAATTTAGCAGATGAACAGTTTTTATATCATAACCAATATTATATTTTAGGTATTTCATAGTTATTTCACCCAGTATTGTAATTAAGATACTTCTGTTTGTAATAAATACTTCTGTTATGTTTTGTGACATTAGATACAAATGTGTACATTATCATTACAGTCATACCAGACCTGACAAAGGCAGAGAATGGAATTAGTAAACATGCAGATCAGACAAGGGGAAGACACTGGCAAGCTAAAATCTGTAGTGGTTTTGACAAATTGTTGGCTCTAGCTTCAAATCCTAGTGACAACCAGCGGAAAGAGCTGTTGAAGCCAGAAAAACGGGGAAATGTTTACAGTGGCTCCCGAAAGAATACCAACAAAGGAACGACATCTCACCAAGAATCTAAAAAATGGGTGGTGGATAGCATCAAACATGGTGATCACAAGTCCAGCTCTCAGGACAACTCTGTCTTTATAACCTTTAAAGCTGTGAGTCCATCAACTCAAGTAAAAGCTTTGAACCATCGTACCCGAGACCACCATCACCGAGGATCTCCTCCAAGCAGATTAAGACACAGCAAAGTCACCTCTCCACATTTACCAAGAAAGGGCCCAAGGACTCCTCCAGACACACCTCCAAGTACACCATCAGAATCCCCTGAACGTATTATAGGATTGAGCACAACTGCTTCTTCACACCATTGCCACAGTCCTATCAGCAGCGTTGACAGCCCATGTAGTAGAAGAAGTCGGAGTAGATCAGTGAGTCCACCTTGTTATGATCATGAACGAGGACGTCATCGTCATTCACGCGACCACTCTCGATCTCGTTCTGGGTCAGCTAGCAGTTTGGACTCTACCAGTAGCCGTGAAAGTGGAAGATATTCAAAGTCTCGGAGACACCATCGTCACTGTACAAACTTAGGAAAATCTCAAAGCAAGAAGAAGTCTACTGAGAGGAGTAAGTGTGGAAGCATTGTAATAGCTCCCCCAAGGAAAGATGACAAAACTAATGGAGTAGGAGTAGAAACTTCCTTGTCTCAGCCAGTTTCGTGTACAGCCATGATGACCCATCCAGCCTACATGGGAGGACTTCCTATCATCTCTGTGGGAAACTTTCACTCTCAGAGTATTCAATACACTGGTCAGTTTGTGTTTCATCATTCTTCTGCAGTCAGCCAGGGAGCTGTTAATGTTGGTGAAGCAACCAACCTGCCCCCACCTTCTGCTCCACCTTCTCAACATCCTCCACCAACACTTTCTTCTTCTTCTTCTGATCTTTCTGCAGGACTTTTGCCTTTGCAGTGGGACCTGCACAGTCATCAGCCTTAGTACCCCAAGTAAATTTGGCAACTTTTCCACTGGCAACAGGCACTGCTCAACCGATGATTCCCTTGATGGTTGACTTTTCTGTCCCCCCACCAAGTTTCAACATGCCTCCTCCCACTTCTTCCACTAACGTGCTACCACCGCAAGCACTGCCAGATTTTAGTGTTCCCCCACCTAATATAGGATCAACTCCTGTTGCTGGTAATCTTCAGCTGAAGTCTGTAGTTAACTGTGCTGTGAATGTGAGTACTCCCAGTGCTCAGCCTCAAACAGTCACTCCTGACCAGTTGCCTCCTGGACTTCAGTCTAATATATCACTCTCTTCGTTAGTGCCAGTGAACAACCAAATGACTCAACCTCAGACACCCTCTCAGAATACTACACTTTTACCTACAGCACAAGCTTGTGGAAAAAATGTTACACCAACACCATCTCTTTGTATCAATGGCTACAGTCAGAAGCAAGTGCACCCAACTGTTTCTCACTCAGCTCTGTCACAGCTAATGGATACTGAGCCCCACAAGGATATAGTATACATGCCCTCAGCCAACACGGACTTGATCAAACCAACTCAAGACTATAGGTCTATAGCAAGTCATAAGTCAGGACATCACTCCAGTAATCGAAGAAGCAATACTAGTTGTATCCAGCAACTCCAAGGTAGCCTCATTTTTACAAACACTTCATAATAACTAACTAAAGCATGATAAAACTTGATGATACAAAATTATTTTAACCAGTTCTGTATTTCTGACTTCATCATGTTCAGTTAGGTCAAAATTTGAAAAGCTTTTAAGATTTCATTTTATCTGTGTTAATATCGTAATTTAACTGGTTGAAATAAACAACAAGAAGAATAAAAAAAATATACAATTTTTTTTTTTTACTAGCTTGATTGAAAATTAAGTTTTGTAGTTCTAATTAGATTAAAACTGAACTAAAATGAAAGACCATTTCTTTTAAAAAGCTAAGTGATCAAACAAAGTTTTCTAAATTGTGATATTGGTTAATATGTGAAACTTGATGCTTAATAGGCAGTAATATAATGAGTTATCTTTATTTCTATTTATATTGTATATTTAATTAAAGGCTAATTCCAGCAGTATTCACTCCAAACTTTTCCAGTTAACTTGTATCTAGGTTTTTATTAAACTCAACATGGTTTATCTTAAACTGCTGTAATTTAAATCCTAGAACATGGGAAAGAGTACAAGGTTTTTTTCTTTATTTTTTTAATTCTTAAGTTAATGAGGTATTTCTTCTGGATAATAATTATACTTCACCCTATTAGAATCTGACTCGCTAATCATTGTATTTAAATTTCAGGTCGTACCCAGTTTGTGTCTTAAACCTCCAGCATTAGTTGAGAGTGGCCAGGTCATTCTTGGAAAGGTAGCTACCTCAGCCAATCCACGCAACTCTTGACTTATAACAATTTGCCCCGGAATGTAGCATGGATAAGTTGTTTCCATACGCACCATCGTTACATGAGTGGCAGTTGAAATCCTTAGTTTCTTCAAAAAGAGCCACAATTAGCACCCATAACTGAAGTTTATTTGTAAACAGTGTTTCTTGTGAAGGCTTTATATAGGTACAGTTAATGTAATGGTTGTGTTCCTTTCAACATGTCAGAGTACCTCAACAAGCCAAGAAACTGTTTTTACTTGAGAAATGCAAGTTTTGTGTATTTTAACTATAGTTTGAAACCAAGAGATTCTTTTATGGAAAAATTAGTCAGATGTCTGAGTTTTATGTCTTCATTTTAAAATCTTAATTTAATTTTTTATATATATTTTTTTTACTGAGACAACATAAGTACAAAAGAACAGTGTTTTTCTTTATATAAAATTATGTGATTACTTACAACTTTTAAAAAATAAAATAGAAAAACTGCTCAGAATCACTTATTTATGAGAAATTTTACCATGATTTTAATGCTGTGGGATTTTTAAAAAAAGGTATTGTTTGTGATCTTTCATTTTGAACATAATAGTTTGTAGTTGAAGTTATAAACCAAGCTTAAAATTTTAAAAACTCTTCCATGCTCACTAATTCACATCCCGTCCTTTCATTTCATTTTTTTCTTTGCACTATTTTCATACATCATCTTAAGAAGCACACCATTCATTCACCAATTTTAACTTTTTATTCAAACCATTCGATCATAACCCATTAAATCCGATCCAACTGTGAAGATGAGCCATCATTATAAAGTGGCATATCCTGCCTTCTGCATGATTATAGTCTTAAATATCTTTATCGACTCTTCGTAACTTTTTTTATTTATCTGGTATTATAGTTTATGTAACAAAAGAATGCATCTGTGTTAAATACTAGTGAATATTATTTCGATAGTTCAAAAAACATTTACACCAGTGATAATGTCATTGGTAAGGTTAATTCATTTATTCTAGTGGAAATTTTGTTTTAAAGCTCTCAAACTTATCTCTTGATCTTGGACTTGTACAGTTCACTTTGAAATTTTTATAGTGTTTGTAGTTTAAGTTATTATATTGTTACTTTAATACCCATGAAAGTTATCTACTGTAAATGTATCCATGCAAATGTGATGAAGTTAGATAGTTTTAGGAGTAGGTATACGAGTACAAGAAGCTTGAGTTTGCTTAATGTATTTTCTCATGATGATAATGGGAAATGCACTAGATCAAAACATTTTTTCGGCTCTACTTTATAAGCTTAAAAGTAATTTGCTTTAAAGATAATACATTGTTATTTCTCAATATTTATCTTTTGTCTGAATTAAAATGTTCTGTAACGTGTTGTTATGATCTTAATTTTATGTGTGAAAATAAAGCATTGGTATATTGTGGGCATTAATACAGAATTTCACAAGTTCTTATTGTTTAGGTTAAAAAGATTTACGGAACAAGTAAGATTTGGTTTCAGTATTTTGTTCAGTGAAAAAGTCCCAGTTTGCAAAGGTTGAGTAGAGTTAAATAAATGTTAGAGAATGGAATAATGCAAAGAATTATTTAATGAAGGATGAAAGCTGGTAAAGAGTAATTTTATTAAACATATTCAGATAATGCTCTATGGTGTTTTGATATACATTAAATTCTCATTCATATATATATGATAGTACAGTGTTTCCTTGTTTTGTTCTGTATGGTGTATAGAATAGTAGGTTAAACTAAGTGATATACCCTAGTGACTGATCAATTACAGATTTGTTTTTATCCCACTGATAACTGAATTTAACTAAGACAGTATATTTTGTATAAGACTGTAGAAAATTTGAAAATATCTTTTTTTTTTCAAAATATATTGTATTCAGTTGAAAAATTTTTATAGGTGCTACAGTATGATTCTTTAATTATCTTATTTAAACTAACAAGAAAATGTTTGGTATCTAGGTGTTCCCATCACTTGTTCATAAAGAGAAAATTAAGAGTAAAGTTTCCAGCACTAAATAAGTGATAAGTTGAATAGTTCTAAAGTAAGGGATAAAACATGAAATCAGTACAAAATACTTACAATTGCAAGGAAAGTTTTCATGTTTTACCCTGGCAATTAGTTTAAACACTGCCAATACTTGTACATATGGTTGAGCACATAAGATGGTGATAAGTCTTTTAGTTTGTTCTATCACTGCCATTTTTTACTGTTGCAGTAAGAAAGTATATACAGTGTGTATTACTGAAAGAAAGTTTATAAATTCATTATTTTTTTTGTTCTGCCACACCATGAAGTTTAGTTACTTGTATACAGAGTCAAAATGATATTGTATTCAGTAAAATGTTTTTTTTTGTTGTTGTTGTTTAAATCCCCTTGGTGGGAGGCTTGACCAAGGGTTGCAGTTTTTCCTTATTTTAGTAATAAGTTAATTGTATAATTAAGTCAATTTCCTCCTTTTGTTTTTTCAAGCTTTTCAGTTTGTTATGAAGGAAGATAAAAAAAAAAATCCATGTAATTTATTTCAATGTTTAAAGAAAAAAAAATCCAAGTGAAGTTTGTCATTAAGTTTGACTTCAGCTTACATAAATCAATTTTCCATGAGATGGAAAAATTTTAGGATTTTGTTTGTCTCTGTGTGTGTGCGTGTGTATGTGATGTCTCAGGGTTTACTCGTCTGTTATTTTCATAAGTAACAATGATTTGAATAGTCACCTATAGAAGAGAGAAAGTTGTCTTGATGAACTGTAATTTAAGAAATCTTTTTTTTTAACTAGTTCAGGAGATAAAAAAATCTATGAAACATGTTTGCTCAACCTATCATTAAGCCATACAGACAGAAAAAAAAACACTATTGTTTGCTTCAAACAACCAAAGGTCTATGTCTGTTGTCTGGTTCGATGTGATGCTGTTACATGAGTATCAAATCAATGAAATTGTATTATGGTGAAAATTAATCTAATAACTTCTTACCTTTTTATCCTTCATAGAATAAAAAAAATTACCATACATTTGACTGTAGCTAACTTTTATTACATTTGAGATATTTCCATGATAAGAATGTGAAAGTAACAACATAAAATTGATTTCTCTCTGTATAATTTAAAAAGTATTGCTTCTCTTATATTTTTATTTTTACTTTGTAGGAGCAACTTGTACTAAGGCTGTGCAGGTGTTCTTATATGTAATTATCTAAGATTATATACCTACAGGAAAATTCCTTCTTAGGTTTATTTCTCGTGTTTTAAAAATGTATTTTAAATTTTCAAGGTTTAAAATTTTGATTGTGGAGAACATATTTGTAACAAAACATCTATTTTACTGTTATGATGTAATGAAACTGTGCCTTTGAAATTTAAAAATCTACATAGAGATCTTCAAACTTTTGAAAAGAAAGAAAGAAAACAACAGCTATCACCAATATAAGTAAAAATATAGATTTTCTTTTTCTTACAAGACCAGGGTTTTACAAGTGTTGTTTTGTACTAATCACATTACCTTTAACTTAAAAGGAAATGAAGTCAACCATACTGTTGCCTACTGTTTGATATTCTATTAAAAAACAAAGTTGTTCAATATTTAAGCTATTAATTTATCTGGCAGTGTTTTGCCACATATCAACAATCCTGCCGACAAAACTTTCATCTGGTGATCTCAATGTTTTTTGGTTTTAAATACCGTATAAGTGAAACTTCAGTTTAGGTTACCACTCGATGGTCATCATAAGTTTCGTATATATATATATATATATATGACGTCACTTTTGGTGCCCTTTAGTGAGAAGCGCTGTGTATGTATATTGTGTAGGAATTGTAATAAAGAATTTGAAAAATATATCGTTCTATGCTTTGAAATCATCCTTATTTCTACTTTTGTCTTCCAAGTGAATTTTTTTGCTCCATTTTAGTATTGGGAGGGGGCTGGCAGTGTAGTATTTCCTTGAAATCTGATTTAAGGCCATGGAAAATACCACAAAAATGATTTCGTATTTGTGTTTTGATTAGAAGATGTACTTCACTTTTAAAAATTCCAATTGAATCTTTCCATGTTTTAACTTTTATCAGTAACTATTCGATTTAATTTTAAAACGATATATTCATAGGCTTTCAAATCCACTGTTTGAATGCAAGATTTCAGAAGGAAGATTTATATTTAGCAAAAACTTGTATGTGAGTTATTTATTCCTATAACAAACGGGCCCCCATTGGCACAACGGTATTCCTGCGGACTAACAACGCTAGAAACAGGGTTTCCATACCCGTGGTGGGCAGAGCACAGATAGCCCTTTGTGTAGCGTTGCGCTTAACTACAAACAAATTGTAACAAACGCCTCCATACTCTCTTGTTCCAATAATAGTGCAGGGTGAACAATTCAGAAACAATATTAGAAAATATTTGTAGTTACGACTTAATTGGAGAAGCATTAGAGAACAATAGATGCAATATTTTTGATAGAGCTTTTTAAGACAAATTCTAGGCCTGTTGGATTCTAATGTTACACTCCATGCCCAACCATGTGTTTGAAGCTATTTATTAATCACAAAATTGAACTCGTTATGAAAGCATCTTAATCATAAAATTCAATTTAAAGAAAATGAAATATCTAGTTGCTAATAATATTTGTAATTTCTGACGATTTAGAAATATTTCGCTATTTAGGTTTTAATTTTCTTTGTCGTAGTGGAAGTGGGTTGACCTTGTGGTATAGAGCTCTGGATATCAGAGTTGGTGAGCTGGATTCGAATCCCTGCAATTCATTAGAATATGCCCCGCACTTTAAGCTGTAAGTGCGTTATAAAAGTGACAGTCACTCCCTTAACGGGGATGGTGGCTACTTTGCCTAGGATGAACAGACGTCCCGATTTTGCTAGGGCAGTCCTGTTTCGTTAGCTTGTCTCGAGAAAAGTTTTCGAGACTCACAAAACGTCCCGTTTTTATGATATCAAACTATCAGTTACATCGAATCACAAATGTAATAGGCCTTTGCTATTTAGAATTCCTAAATAACTGTTTGAATGCAATATACTTAAAAGTGTCACTGTTCGTGTGTATAATTCAAACGTACGAAGCATGACCTCCTTATAACATGTAGTCTTCTGCCGCTAAACTCTCGAAAGTTCCGTCCGTGCGTGGTGAGAAACCCACTCTGAATGTGAAGGCAGTGCTGATCGTCTAACCCTGCTTTTCACAGTCATGTACTAAATTTTATGACTATTTAATATAAAAAAAAGCAGAACTTCTACATTCCATTCATTCTTCACAAAAATGTGTCTAAAAAGTTTCAAAATAATGTTAAAACCTAAAAGTAGTATGTGTGAAAATGCTGTGGATACTTAAATAAATCCATTTATGAAGTAGCCTAGTTTAAGATGAATTGAAGTTACTAGTCAAATATTTCTTGGGTGTATAACTTGACTATTTTTTGCTCATTTGTTTTGTGTGTACCATAAAAAAAATTGAAATTATTTCAGAAACAATGCCAATGTTAATATATTTGGAAATATTGTGGAACTGTTCAATAAATTTAAATTAAATTAAACAAAAGGTGAATTATTTTAAATATGTAATAACCATTTTGAAAATAGGGTCAAGGCTTGGCTGTCCCGGTTTTTCAGTTTGGAAATCTGGTCACCCTAACCTTGCCTCTGGTCAGTAGCTCAGAATTTGGAACAGCGTCAGATAGCCTTAGTTACTTTGCATAAGTACAGATATTTTCTCATGGTACGGCTCAGATAGCCATGAAGCTTTGCATCATAAAACCCCAAACAAACAGTTCTCGTAGTACAAAACAAATGGCTTGAATCTTTCTTCTTATGAAAATATAAATTATATTTTGGAGTTACATGAAAAAAAAACCCGTTTAAAATCAGATGCAGGTGTCACTTTACAGCTGCTTAAATAATTCAAACGTACGAAGCATGACCTCCTTTTCACTTAAGGTTTATCGACACTTCCACGTCATCCATTTCAGACCATCTGTTGCGCTGCAGCAGACGTTGTGGTTCAAAAATACATGTCAAATTTAATTCGAAACTTGTTAATTTCTTGTCTGTGCTGATAGTCATGGCTATACATCATTGGATACGGATCCTATGCACTTGATTTTTTTAAAAAAACACTAATTGGATTATTATATATTTTTTACAGCTTTTAGTCACAGTTTTAAGAAGGGTGATACTCACCAATAAGAAAAACAAAACTTACTGCTGGATGAAAAATGAAATAATTGTTTTCATCTTTCTCATAAATTATTATATTTCAGTACAACCTTATACATCACAACGTAAATGGTTTAGTGAAATACAACAGACGCGAATAATCCAGAAATATCAGGACAATATATTAGAATATTAAATATCTACTAATAGTAAAGACTTTGCTTATATAATATTTGAAGCATTTGCAACCAAGCATCGTGTGCACATATACAAAACCCTCACAAAACAACAACAAATATTCTAATGTTTTTTTTTAATAAATATGTTCATTTCTTTCTAATTTATAAAAATTGTGCTAAAATAATTGCTATTTCAGCCCGATGAAAAGCCTAAATGAAGTGATTTTGTAAGGAAATATTAAAACCACCAAGAAGCCTACCTCATTCGAATCATCCAAAGCTATAATAATCATGTTAAATATTGAAACATAGCTTTAAAAATGAACACAATCATCAGTAATTGATACGGTACTTTTTAATATTCTGTATAAATGGACAATTCCGTACAATATGCCAGTATATATATATATCATGTTTCCATATATATATATACACCTGGAAAAAAGTTAAGCACCCCCGTGTTTTTTTCAACTGATTCAGATTCGACGTTCTTGTGACTGATTATAAATTACCATTCAATCTAAACGTATTTATCAAATGAAATTATGCATTATTGGGCACAAGAAAACAAGATTATCACC
>NW_013666035.1:90334-108150 GCF_000517525.1 Limulus polyphemus
TTTTTTCCGGGTGTATATATATAACTACTAGATGGCGCAAAATATATAATCAAAGCAAGCCTACAAACAATACTATCCTCCATTTGTAATACCAGTTAAAGTTGCACTGTTCTATATTGCTATTTTTTTAGCATAAAAGTAATAAGTTTTTACACTAGAAGAATTGGAAACATATATTACATTGCATAACGCTTTTCTGATGCATTTTTGTTTCATTCCTTGGCGAGAAACAAATTTTGATAAAAAGAGTTTAAGTAACTAGATTGGCCTTTAAGAGAATAAACAAATAAAGATATATTTAAGGGGAAAAGTGTCGTGAACAAAGTTTTAAATTTCAGTGTGGAACAGTAAGAAACATTAAAATAACAAAAGTCCTTCCAGTCTTTAAGGTCGCAAATATCTATTATATTAGCTACATAAGTTTTTATCAATGATTTTATGCAAGTAAAAGTAGAATAGTGTTATTTCAAATGCGCCAGGCACAAGCGTTGATAGGCACTGGCACACGGGGCCCATGCCACAATTTTATTTGACAGTGCCCTGAATCACAGTTGGTGTCTTGAAAAGTCAGAATAGAAAACTAAGATCGATATCATACTGAAACGCTGAAAATTCTTGCGCCTATGAACCCGAGACCCGAGTATTTTAAGTACCTAGCTAGGCGTGGCCTAGTAGTAAAGATGTGGGGATGCAGTTTGAACATTTCAAACTTGAAGACTGTTGAACACGCTCCGCACTTTCAGTTGTAGGCGCGTTCTTCTTCTTGTGGTGTCCACCTATTCCTATATACTTTCCATCCAGTGCTTCGTACATCTGAGTACATGTTCACTGGCTACAGCAAGATCTTCCTCTGTGAATTAACAATCATAGTATATTATGATACACGGTACCCTCACTTAGACGCTCTTGCAATGGCCCCATAAGCGCATCATGAAAATGACACTCATTCCTGTCCCCAAGAGATGGACAAAACTCGTCTGGAGGTAATGCTTCTGGCTGCATTCCCTCTGTACAATAGTATAAAAGCAAAGACAGTTATACTTAAATTCTAGTAGTTTCTGTCCTAACCGTTTAGTTCACCTACACATAAGGTATCATTCTGATTGAAATTAGCCAAGCTGATTATGAAGTTTACTACTTTATGAGGAGCCTGACATGGCCAGTTGGTTAACGCACTCGACTCGCAATCTGAGGGTCGCGGGTTCGAATCCCTGTCACACCAAACATGCTCGCCCTTTCATCCGTGGGGGCGTTATATGTGACGGTCAATCCCACTATTCATTGGTAAAAGAGTAGCCCAAGAGTTGGCGGTGGGTGGTGATGACTAGCTGCCTTCCCTCTAGTCTTACACTGCTAAATTAGGGACGGCTAGCGCAGATAGCCCTAGTGTAGCTTTGCGCGAAATTAAAAAACAAACAAAAACAAACTTTTTGAGGCTATTTACATTTTTAATCACAGTTATTTATAGAATTTCCTATCTCTTAATTTCATAAATACTTAAATATTTAAACCAGGATTACTTGCGCAAAATAAAATTAATATAAATATTTTGTATTATTTTTAAAATAATGATATTTAAATGAAAAGAAAAACAAAAAAAAAAACACAATTTATTGTGGCGTCATCTATCGGTTATTAAAGAAACATTAAGTTGAAATTCTAAAACAGCTAAAAAATGTCAAATATACATTTTTCGTACCAAGGGGTTTAGAAAACCATGGATATAAATAACTTTTGTTGTATGCTTACTTTTATATAATTCCTGAAAGTCTGAAATACCAAATCAAATAAATTGTTTAACAGGTTCTTTCGTTGGGCGGATTCTTTTGCATTGTCTGTTAAAAATAATGCGAAATCCAGTACATGTAACAATAACAATTTAGTTTACTTCTTCCTTAACGTTTGTTACAGGATAATTTCTCTTTTAGTTGTAGAGTGATCTAAGTGCACAAATAACGTTTCAACAGAAATTCTGAGAGCATTTGTTTGTTTGTAATTAAGCACAAAGTTACACAATGGGCTATCTGTGCTCTGCCCACCACGGGTTTCGAAACCCAGTTTATAGCGTTGTAAGTCCGCAGACATACCGCTGTGCCAAATTCTGAGAGTAATGGTTAGTATGCCAAATTCTTAAAAAACTTACTTACATAATTTCTTCACCAATCGTTTGAATAATTGAATATATGTAATAAATATCACTTATAACACAGAGCTGTGAACAGTTTTTCTGATACTAAACTCATCAACTTACTGAATACTTATTAACTTCACTAAATAATTACTCGTAGTTTTAGATAATGTACTATCATCTATAGATATTAGACGAAGCTTAATGATTATTGCATCATCATCATCGTCAGCAGCTTCCTCTAGCAAAAAATAAATTATAACATTGAAAATATACTTACAAAACTGTCCTCTCTTGGCTTGTGAGGTCCCTTGAACAGTCCTAATATACAAATAAAACAGCACACTAAATCCATTTACCAACAAAGATTATGATATGCAGATGGGATTACTTCTTGTCCCTCATTGTCATTGACTGCCCTGTTGCTGGGGAAGCTATTTTTAGTTAGATGATCGAGCGATCTATTGGTGGTTTTATTCTTGATGATCCTCTAGAGGTGGTCTCGACAGGAACTCTGGGCTCTTCTGCAGAGTGAATTTCTGCTGGCAAATTTTTCTCTAGTTGGACATTCTTTCACTGACGTACTTCCAAAGATGATAATGGTGGACGACATTTGGCTTCGGCTGCCTGTCCTTCTGAATCCTGTAAACAACTTCATCTGATCTTTTCAGTACAGCATATGACCCTCCTCAGTTCCTGTGTAACTTTAGAGTACTTTCTTGTAATGGTAATTGTTCAGTCATACTGTGTCACCTTGATTAAATCCAATCTTATCAGCAATAACATCATAGCGATTTTCATTTTATCAATTTTATAAATTAATTTACGACATCTTTATCCTTTAGCTCAACGAAAGCTTTTCTAACCGCTAGTCCCCCAGGACATGCTGGAATGTTTGGTTGCATTAGACTACAGTCATTAAAACTAGATTTATTACCAAAGGCGTCGCTAGGTACTTAAAAGATTCGGGGTTCGGGTCCATAGGCGCGGGAATATTTGGCGTTTCAGCATGGTATCGATCTTGGTTTTTCTATTCTGTTATTTCAAGACACCAACTGGGGATTTGGTGCATGGGCCTTGTGTGTCACTGCTTAGTGACACCTCTGTTTATTACTGATAAATCCTGGTATGAGCATTTCACTTCTTGGAGGTACAATAACTACGCTTCCTTTTGTTACTGAAAGTTCAGCCTCTGGTGTAGCAACTGTGATTTATGGACAGGGATTTGTTGGTCATAGACTATGAAGCTGCTTGAATATATTTGCCTAACCTCACATCCACGTGTCCACTTGAAGTCAGTTCCCAATATGCACTTTTCCTCGATGTCAATTACTATCACATCATGAGGTATGGAGAAGATTCTTACAGTAAGGTTAACTTCCAACTTTCCATTTGCTGGAACTTTATGTCCACCTACTGTTTATACCAAACCATCTTCTTTCTTCATCTCTGGAGGCAACTTCCTAGTTTACATTATTCCCAAATCGGATCTAAAAATTGTAGCTGTAGAAACCATACTGATCAACACACTCCAAGGTTTTCCATCACTAAACTCATAGACTCGTGGACGGTTTTCTTCAAATAGTGAATTCCTTATCTCATTTGGAACAGATTAATAATTCACAGCTGAACTTCGTCCCATAAATCCAGCTAACTTCTGCTTTCTTAACGTCTGGTTAGCTCTTTGTTTTTCCTTTGATCTAGTTGGGTTCTGTCTCTTTGGCTTAATAACAGCTGTTGATTTCTAGCAATCTTGACAAAATTGTAACAACAATTCCCTTCTTTCTGGTATGCTTTAAAAGAGCTATCATTCTATATAGGCTTCTGCCTGCAGTTATGGGCAATATTTCCTTGCAAGCTAGACTTGAAACACCTATTCTGTTATAGTTCATTTCCCCCACTGTGTGTGACTAGTTGTCTGACTAGTCACACACAGCTCTTCTATCTTATCGTCAGGGAAGTTGATGTTTTAATACTACTCGATCTGATCATCCAGCAACTTCTATATGATGCCTTAAATAATTTATCTGCGACATTAATGAATTCCAGTTCCATCGCCAATTGCAGAGCTTCCTTTAAAGATTTGCAACTACTTTACTTCAGCTTAATTTTCACACCCTCGTCTGTTGTAACATATATAAATTGGTTATGTTCCACGAATCCTTCCTCTCATGTGGAACATCTGGGTACAATAATTGGGCAAGCCTTTCCAAATCTTCTGCAGTTTCAGTTAAAGTATCCTGTTTTGAAATTAGTATGTTACTTTGGACCTGTTGGATAAGAAAGCTACCAGTGTTTGATAGCTGTTACGACTCTCAGTTGGGAGACTACTCAATGTCGTTAAAACTGGTCGTTTTGAATTAGCAGCAAGATGTATAACTTGTTGTTCATTATTCCACCTATTCACTCTGTTCAAATTGAGCCTGATATGCCTCTAATGTGACTTTTCCATCATAGTATGTTGGTTTCGCAATTGGGTACTAAATTTTGATAGTGGATTTGGTAATGACCTGGCTGGAGTTGTCCAGGAACGTCATGGAGTAACAGATGACACGGTACTTCATTCAGGTTTATTTTTGATCTTAATTCTTTTTTAAATACTTTGTCTCTTTCTTTTAACTCCTTCATTAAATATCTTCTCGTTCTTTTCATTTGTTATCTCTTTCTTCTTTGTCTTATTTTAACTGTATGTTTCTTTCTTTTTGTACTTCATTTAATTATTTTTCTCATTCTTCCTGTCCTTCCTTTAATTTTCTGTCTCTTTCTTCTTTACCTTTGTTTAACTGTTTCAAGCGAGATAGAAATCTTGCTTCTTGCCTATGTTCTAGTTATCCAAAACAATTCAAGTTCAAATTTAATGAAAGCTATATTTTATTTTTATCAAAAAAATAAAAAAAAAGAAAGAAAGAAAAAGAAATCACTTCTGAAGCTTGTTCTTTCATTGAACGCGTTCTTTTGGATTATCTGGTAAAAAAGTGTGGAATCCTGTCCACGTAACAATAATAAATTAGTTTATTTCTTCCTTAACGTTTTACAGCTACTTTCACTTGTAGTTAAAGGCCTGAGTGCTGAAACAAGGTTTCAACAAAAGTTACGAGACTAATGATAAGTACATCTCACTCATAAATAAACTTACTTATAGGAATTTCATCGCTAATCATTAGAGTAACTAAATAAACTCGATAAATCTCACTTCTAACACTGAACTGTGAACAACTTTTCTGATACTTAATTCATAAAGTCACTGAATACTCATTAATTTTACTAACTGATTACTCGTATTTATAAATAATTTACCCTCGTCTCTATTTCGTATAGTAACAGGACAACTAAATACCTCAAAAAATGAGGAAGTAGGACATGTAGACACCTAATGATTTTAAAGGGGTGTTAAACTTTTAAAACTTCACAACATACTTACAGGAAAAACTTGCTGATTCGCAACATATTTGTCTAGTTGTACAATGTCTGGTTATACGTTACCATACAGGTCATATAATGGAGTAGATTTAAAATTTTAATAAAATAGACTTAGATCTATACAGTTCATGTAATGGAGTAAATTAAACTGGTAAGGTAGTAGGCCTAAATATTTACAGGTCATATAATGGAGAAAAGTATTTTGTTATTTTATAATAAATAAGTAATAAATGTCCTACTTCGTCATTTCTTAGGTGTCTAGTTGTCCGGTGTCTGGATTCGTTTATCACGTAGGGAAGCTCTAGGAGATAATGGATTTGATTCTTTTTTGAAGCACAGCCACATTGGGCTATCTACTGTTTTTATCACGGGGAATCGAACCTCGGATTGTAGCGTTGTAAGACCGTAGACTTACCGATGTCACACTGGGTCACGGAGTAGTAGATAAAGAGAATGACTGCAAATAATATAACCTGATTAATCAATACGTTTTTAATTCAAAGTAAATTCATTTTGCAACGTTTCTGTCAATTTTGCACAGTATTACTATAAATGGTAAAGAAAAAGAGTACTGTAAAGATATTTTTGATTATA
Source organism: Limulus polyphemus (assembly GCF_000517525.1). Classification (NCBI taxonomy): domain Eukaryota; kingdom Metazoa; phylum Arthropoda; class Merostomata; order Xiphosura; family Limulidae; genus Limulus; species Limulus polyphemus. Next base: position 96,477 of record NW_013666035.1, read on the forward strand.
CTAGTATCAAGATATTTGAAACATTACTTCCATTCACAAATGCTAAGATGTAGGTCCTAAAATGTAGGGTGTTTTTGTCCTTTACATGCTGTTCTTTTGGATTTAGATAGTCGCACCTGGAGTCCACATTTGGGGTGGACGTTAGGTATTCAATTACGTTTACAAGGCTACTTATCATCCTATTAAAAGAAATACAGTTCCATAACGGTTGAAGATCTTATTTCTGAGGTCTATGTGGATATAAATATGCATACGGGATATGGATAAATACCATCACATTAGTAACTAACACAATGCGAAAAACAACAAATTGTAGTTTTTTTATCTATTGCCACCTTTCTTACTGAAAATTAACTTAGCTAAAATAATTTGAGGTTATTTATTAAGTTTTCTTCACAAAATTCAGCTTAGGTACGTACGTAATATATTACAACTTGTGAATTTATTTTCCAAACTTTCAATATATTTTAAGCTGAGTGTTCTATAGGATTGGATACTATATCAACAACAACAACAATAAAAAGTTGATCAATGTTCTGGAGAAATAATGATAAAATATTGTCAAAATGTTTGACATATGTTTCACTCCTCTTGCTAGGCCTAATCTATTATATCATAACATAGAGAAATTATGTGCCTGGAACTTAGCCCTAAATGTTCTAATTGTCTACTTTTCTCTTTTTGTTTTACAAAAACTGCAAAAAATAGAAAATGTTCTAAAGCTTATGCTAGTAAAAAAAAATGTTCACGAATTCATTTTCCATTGTCAATTATTATTTATTGTCCTATTTCTTGCCATTTTGTTCGCTCTATCTTATTTTTTTTCCTTCTCGTCATTGGTTTCAAAACCCCTACCTTCAACAAACGAATACTGACCATCCAGGGTTTTTTTTTAAAGATCATTCTCATCAAATATTGACTATAGTATACAACATCCAACTTTCCAGGGATTTAGAATCCACAGTTCTCCAAACGGATCAGTTCTGTTTACTACATGCAGTGGTTCAACAAAGAAACAGAAGGATTTTGACCACAGTGGCTAAAATATAGAGAAAATAGAGACCTTATCGCTATGTTAACAGAAAAAGAACCTTAGATTTCATAGCATTCCATAGTGTTCGTGACTAAATGGGCTGTTTTTTCACTGGAAACTAGCCAATTGTTTAAGAACAATTGGCACACACTGCTTTGAAATTGGCCATGGTCGCAATGAGGTCACAAGCTAAATCAACTTCTTTGTTTCCAGATTATTTTCTTCGTAACATGGATCAACTGGATACGACAATAGGAACTGGACTGATAACTTGCTTGTATCTTCATTAGATGTTCTACTCATCTTCAGTGAGTAAAATAATCCTGCTTACTTTTTTATACACTCTTGTAGTGTAATAAATTCTTTCGTGATGTCAGACAACGTAGTTGTACTCGATTCTATTCTTATAGCTGATTGGACCATAGACTGAAAGAGTTGGATGAATTTTGGGTTTAATATCCAGAACGCATCTTCAAGAAGTGTAGGTCTCCTAAGAGAACAACAGGGATTTAGAATCCAAAGTTCTCCAAACGGGTTAGCTCTGTTCACTACACGCAGTGGTTCAACGAAGAAGCAGAAGGATTTTGACCACAGTGGCTAAAATATAGAGAAAATAGTGACCTTAACGCTATGTTAACAGAAAAAGAACCTTAGATTTCATAGCATTCCATAGAGTTTGTGAACAAATGGACTGTTTCTTCACTGGAAATTAGCCAATTGTGTAAGAACACACACACACACACTGCTTTAAGCAACAACAGAAAATCGTCCCTTTTAAGGCAGGTTTCTGCAAGGTGTGGAGCTGTTTGACACTTGTTTGTTTTTAAATAATTTAACTATTTTTTTGTCAGTTGCACATATGTGAATAGAAAATTTCAAATTTTCTAGATCACCTAAGAATCCTTGCATTGTTAGAACTGAACATCCATGTTCAGAGAACTTTCATTCCAGCTTCATTATCTCTTGCCCTCCCAGAATCCTTGCATTGTTAGAACTGAACACCCATGTTCAGAGAACTTTCATGCAAGCTTCATTATCTCTTGCCTCCCCCCCCCCCGTGGCACAGCGGTATGTCTACGGACTTACAACACTAAAAACCGGATTTCGATACCCGTAATGGGCATTGTGTAGCTCTATGCTTAACTCCAAACAAACAAAATCATTATCTCTCTAAATAGACCACTTCTTTACGCTGAGTAGTATAACGGTAAAAAACAAATAATTACTTGATGTGATACAACACGTGAATCCCACCGAAAATAACCGGTATAAAATATAGTATGTAATTTGAGAATTTGTTTTTGGAATTATGAACACCCTCTACAAAATATTTGATAAGCAAAAGAAAAAAAAAGAAATACAGACATGTTGGCTGAACCGAAAGCTCAAGAAGAAAAAAAAAACATTTTTTGTTTGTAATTAAGCACAAAGCTACACAAAGGGCTATCTGTGCTCTGTTCACCTTGGATATCGAAACCAGATTTCTAGCGGTGTGAATCCACAGACATAATCGCTGTGCCACTGGGAGTCAAGAAGAATAAAAAAAAAATATTTTAACAGAAATTTGGCTTTGCCACAATCCTGTACAAAATATATAAACGACATTATTGTTTTTTTAGCACAAAGATACAAAATGGGTTTTGATCATCAGGAAGATCGAACCTCGGATTTTAGTGTTGTAAGCTTGTACCCTTCGGGGGACATAAACGAAATATATTAATTTACAGTACATTGTTTAACACCACAAAGTAGATTGATACAGTAATGAATATTAATACCTTTTTTTCTTTTTACTTTTTTTTTGCTATTCTACCCTTATATTAGTTACAAATGTAAGTCACTTAAACAAGCGAATACTTCTGTGAGCCTTGCTTCTTAACAGGGGTATTGAATTATAAAAGAAACAACAAAAACTTTTATAATGAGGGTTAGTCTCACTTTAAGAAAACGACGTTCTAGTTTCTGTTGCCGTTGAAAATATTTTATTTATCGTCATTTGTGGTTATTTTGATGGTCATCCTCAAGTACTCTTGCCTGAAACTACAATGTCTATTGTAACAAGCTTCTGTGAAGCACAGAGAGGCTAATCTCACACCAAACACCTTCCAAGACCAAAGGCACAAGCGTCTATCGGATCTTCATTGAGGTAATTGATAGGCATGTAGTCGAACGAGATTGGTAGGATTGTTTTCGAGGTGTGGCTGGAATGCTCGTGGACTTTTGCTTTGCAAACTTTAATCAACTTTAAATCATTTTTTATTATATTATTAACAGTAGTACGAGGTAGGTATAATGATTTTTTTTTTAATTAGAAGGTTCTCTTTCCTAAACTAACTTTCACTTTTTGGATGAGGATTTTGCTTGGATTGATTTGGGATGTGCTTTCAGATATCGTTGCTGTTCTAAACATTCTGCTACACGAGGTTTTACAGTTGTATCGAAAGCAGTGAAAGCACTCTTCTTCAAAACGTTTTGTATTTTGTTTCTACATCTAATTATTTACCATTCACGCATGTAATAAAAGCAAAAATGAGAAATGAAATGTAATGTAATTCTGATGCTGTAGTCCCCGTCCTCATTAATCCTACGATAGTTACTAAGAGTGAACAAAATATTACGATAACTTTGGAAGACAGGACAAATGTTATGTATTCTTGATAAAATATTTTAACATGCTATGTAAATCCCTTTCTTTTATCAGTATAACTGTGCCTTATACAAACATGAGTGATAGCTTCAACCAAAATAAACTGTAGTAAAGGAGCGGTACTAAATAGAGCTTCGAACATACAAAAGATGCTTATTTCAAGTCAGAGAATACATCGCAATTTTAATGTTTTATTGGTTTATGTTATAGCAGTTCAAGCAAGTATATCGTATCATGTAAGGTAGAAATGAACTTACATACATTCATGTACAATGGATACATGAGTATAAATATAGCCAAAAACATACAAGTTTTAACCTCTTGATATAAATATTAAAACACAATAATATCTTAAATCTTCTGTCTTTTATCTTCTTTTTATACAGAACCTATAGAAGCTTTCAGATACTAAAAGCTAAAAATACGTAATGTTAATTAAATACATAGCTTACAAAACATACACAGATAATGTAAAATGGAAACTTAATAACGTCCTTATACAAACTTAGTAGAATAAGATATATTAAGATATAACTTTGCTTAAACTTATAAAATATACTTGTTTGTTTTCTTGAGATTCAAATTTTTACTCAATTACAATTTCTCCTAATACAATATTCTACAAAAACCGCTTATTTCCATAAGCTTTAACAATTCAATTATAATATTTCTTTACTGTCCTTTCTGTAGCTCGGTTCCCTGCTGGGACAACGATAAGTCTTCGGATTTACACTGTTAAAATCAGGAGTTCGATTCACCTCGGTAGACACAACGGATAGTCTAATGTGACATTGCTATAAGCAAAACACACATTCCTGTAATTCCCGGTGATCCATATAACTTTTGCACAGTTCAAACTAACCTTACTCAACTGTTGTTACTTTTGCTCTCTTACCCCTACGTATTTAAAATGGCCTCAAAAATATTTACTAATTTTTCAAAACAATCTTTGAAGTTTTATATTACATGTTAAAAAAAGAAAACGCATGAAAATACTGGTCTTTTAGAATTATAAATATGTTCATACTAAATCCGTTAATGTGTTTTCTGTCATATAGTAAGCTTTTTTTTCGAGGAATTTGACACGAAATGTATGCAATTTAGACCTTTATCTCTGATGATCTGTTTCATCTGCATTGAATTCACTACAGTTTACACATTCTAAAAGATATAATGTCTAAAAAAAAGAAATGATTAATTCACACTGGCAAACCTAGTATTTAGGGAATACCAACTGTAGGGTGTAATTATAAAATCAAAGCACCTTTTAATATACATTTTGGATATATTATGAAAACCCTTTTTATCTCATATTCCGAGTATTATTTTGTGTGTGTTTGAAATTATTTAATAACTGCCAAAACATAGAAGAAAATCAGAGCCTTGTTTCTTTAGATACAGTAGTTCTATATTCAGGTATTAAATATTATATATATTATGGACTTAAGCTGTGGGCCTGGCATGGCCAGGTGGTTAGGGAGCTCGACTCGCAATCTGCGGGTTCGAATCCCCATCCCACCAAGCATGGCCGTCCTTTCAGCCGTGGGGGCATTATAATGTGACGGACAATCCCACTATTTATTGTTAGAAGTGTAGCCCAAGAGTTGGAGGTGAGTGGTGATGACTAACTGCCTTCTCTCTCTAGTCTTACACTGCTAAATTAGGGACGGTTAGCACAGATAGCCCTCGAGTTGCTTTGCGCGAAATTCAAACCAAACTTAAAACTGTAGTTTTTTTTTACCCATGTCGACACGAGGAGTTAATTCGTCCCAGGTTGGATAAAAAATGGTATCTTTAAAGTTTAGGAATAGACTTAAATAATTTTTTTGGACCTCTGAGGAACACAATTTTCATTAAATTTTTGTTACAGCAATGGGTAATATGGTAATATTACTATGTTATTTTTTGAATTACAATTTTAAAATATATTATCTAATCATTTGGAAATGAATTTTGTAGTTTACATAAAACATTTAGAAAGATATTTTAGATGACTGTTTTGTAATAGGGAAGGTTTGTTTGTTTTTGATTTGTGTTGTTTACTACAGGGAATTTTAGCAAGATGTAATGATGGTGTGTGACGCCTAAAATTTTCCAAAGTGTTTAGACTTGTTGTGACGTCTCGAAGTTTCGTGAGATTTGAAGAATATCAAATATTGTATCAAAACATTAAAGTGCATTAGTTAGTAAGTTTCAGTCATTGAGCGAGTTAATCAGTGAGTCACCAGTTAGACAGTGAGTTGATTGGTCAGTTAGTAAGTTAGTTAGTCATGCAATGAATTAGTTAATTAGTAAGTCAATTTAGTGCTGTAAATTTGAATTTGTATTTCAACAAAGTTGAGAGCTAGCAAGTAAATGAACTTTTATGCTGAACTTGACATGACCTGGTGGCTAGGTTGCTCGACCCAAAAACTGCATTATAATGTGAGAGTCAGTCCAACTATTCGTTGGTGAGAGAGTAGCCCAAGAGTTGGCGGTGGGTGCTGTTAACTAGCTGCCTTCTCTCTAGTCTATCACCCCTAAATTAAGAATAGGTAGCACAGATAGCTCTTGAGCACTTTTGCGCGAAATTCAAAACAAACCAAATGTTACAATGAAGAATTAAATCGCTTTCGTTATCGTTAAATGGATTGAAATTTTCATTATCTTTACCGAATAATAATAATAATAATAAACGCACAATAATAGAAACATTTACAACAATACATTTGGTGGAATTCTGAATTCACGAACAAGGAGATTAAGATTACCTTTAAAATTAAGAATAAAGTATCATTTTTTTAGATGTGCTCATAAGTATTTCACCAGAAAAGGTAACAGTGACTGATATTTTTGACAAACCCACAAACTTACTTCAGTATGTTTATTTTTCAATAATATTCCCAAACACACACACACACACACAAACAAATCAATAGTATCAGTAATTCTTGCAAGTAAACTATATCGTTTGGCTTCCATGAAGAAACTAGTGTCAGTAGAATACTAGAGCTAATCCAGGGAATGTTGTATTACGAGATTTAAAAATTGATAAGAATAACTTTTTTACAATAAAAAACGTTTGGAAAGAGAGATTAGTAACCCTAAAATCAAGATTGTACATTCTGTAATGACTCATTGTTCAAGTATAGGCATTGATATGTCATTTGTTAATACACAACTGAAACAAAAAGTAGACTTTTCTAAATGTTTTAGTATTTAGTATTTTAGTTGTGAAAGAAGAAATTGAGCTTCATGCAATATAGGTTATATTAAAACTACGAAAACAATGAATAAAAATAGTAGAAAAGTTTTGGTTTTGTTTTTCATAATATATTTTTTAAATTTAAATTCAAGAAATGTTATATTTCTTTTAGAATTAATAAAATGTGGTAAATTCTACGTTGGTAAGTTAAATAAGGACGAATTTACATAAGTTTCATGTTAGATTTCCAGAAAAAACCTCTATATGCCAGCAAGCATTTTAATGAAGGTAATGAAACACGATCTATTACTCCAGAAGGAAACGCTAGAATCCGGGTTTCGAGATCCGTGGTGGGCAGAGCACTGAGAGCCCATTGTGTAGCTTTGTGCTTATCTTCAAACAAACAAACCCGAAGGAAACATAACTATTTTGATTTATCTCGATGCTTCGTCACTACGGCTTCACTTTAGGTTCACACTATGAATGTCTATTTTTGAATTGCACGCAAAACTACTCGAGATTTACCTGCTCTAGCCTTCCCTAGACTAGCGAGAGTGCAACTAGTAAATACCACCCACCACCAACTCTTGGGCTACTATTCACTAACGATTAGCAGGATGATCGTAACATTATAACATCCACACAGGTGAAAGAACGAGCATGTTCGATAGCGGGGTTGGATTCCACGACCAGCAGACTGTGAATCAAACGCCCTTATCACTAGGTTATGCCATGACAGATATGATGAAATTATGACATGATTATGTATATCCACGTGAGGGCCAAATTACCTAGTGTTAGTTACAGTCATTATCTTCTATGTTTCAAGTGTTTTCTTAAATGCAAGTATAAAATTTCGATATAAGAAATTACTTTCTAATGACTGAGTAGTAAGTAGGACGGGTGTAATGTTAAGTTTAATGGAATTTAGAGTTTGTTTCAATCAGTATTATCCCAGTGACAAAACTGTGTTGAAAACTCAGATAAACTTTTTCAGACTAATTCTTTGTAAAATCGCTAGGTTTGAGCTATAGCCATACATAAACGATCGTCTAAACTGCATAGAACGTCCCCATAAGTTAGTAAGGATTACAATTCGAGGACGAATAATGATACAAAAAAATTAATTGTACTCTCTTTTTTTCTTTTTTTAATTTAGATTTTTTTATAATCTGTTAAAAACTAGAGAACAGGAAAAAATCACATATGAAGATATTTCGAAGTTAAGTCACGTATCAACCCGTTTTGTATGTGTACAAAGTCCCTTGTGTTAGCTTGATTCAAACTGCTACTTGACTAACGATATTGATAATGTTGTTTGTTTGGCTCTCCACTTAGCTTCATGTGTATTGAAACAGATGGTAGTGTATATGTTTACAGAAAAATAAAAATAAAGTTTTGAATTGCTTTATTATTTCTTTTTATTTCAGCTTCTATCTCCCTCTGCAAAAATTAATTCGTCATTATATATTAGAGTCTGTTTGAACAAACATCGAAATTAAGTATTAATGTATAAAATTTGAAGAAAACCTAACTTTAAGAAGACCCCCTCTTCAATCGTATTTTAGATAATGTACGCGATGCTCTTGATAAGAAGTGTAATAAGCCCCCTGTAAACAATGCCATATGCTGTTCATTGGCTTGTAGCACAGAGGGTACTTTTCCTAGCTTATCTGAAAGAAGGTCAGATTCAGGATGTACCCCTTACTGCAGCAAGACGCCTCGCCATTTGTGTAAGATTCCGCCAGAACACCACTGCATATGACGCAACTCAGGTAACCATCATCTTGGACGAAGAGATTGAGGAGTCACGCAGCTCTAGTCATCAGTAATAGGTAGTTTTTGTGTCTGTTTGAGCTGGAAGTAGGGGTCTCGACATCAGAATTATTTGAAGATATGTCAGATCTAACTCTTCCAGCTCACTCATGTGCAAAATAGTCGCCAGGAAGAAAATAGACAACAACAATTAGAAAAAGAAGAAGAAAAACACTGAAGGACTAACGATTGTTTGAAGTCCAGGTGCTGATGGTACGAAGAAGAACATCAACTTGAAAATAACGTCAATATAACTCTTGTTCAACTTTTGCTTGTAGAAGACAACAATATAACCCTTGTTCAACTTTTGCTTGTAGAAGACAACAATATAACCCTTGTTCAACTTTTGCTTGTGGAAGACAATAATAATACGATTATACAACTGTTACTTGTGGAAGGCGGTAACCCAGAAGCGATTATGAATTCTTAACACGAACCTAGAAAAGACAACAATGCACCAGAAATATTTAGATTACCCAGTAATCATTTGTATGAAGACAACAATGAAACCTAAGTTGTTCAACGACAGCAAACTAAGGACATTGGTATGGAAATGAACTTTCATATTTTAAAATTTATGTGCGTAATTGTACGTCTATTTTTTTTATTTTTCATTTACTTACATTAATTATATATTAGTATTGGTATTATACGAATGTAAACTATTTTGCCATCCTTGTCCTTTCTGTAACAAAACAGTCTTGTTTAATATTCTAGATTTCAAGCAAGTTCCAGGAAGTTTATGCTTCAGAATACTCTGACAAAGAAAAACGAGAACAAAAGAAAATACATCATTTACTACATGAATTCAACGGGACTGTGGGGTGAGCTAGAAGTGGAGGGGTAGTCTCTTCACTTGGTTAAAATAGTGAGATTCAACTCCTCCAACTTGTAGCCTGTCTCACGAACCACCACTGCTTCCTACAAAGAGATAACCTATTTCACCAAATGTTTATCTCACGAACATTGATGGATTGGTGAAATAACGTAATTAAAAGGAAAATATGCCCATCACCAGATACTTTCATGTACAGGAGAAACTCCACTTTTCCAAGTACTTTCTATTCAATAGGAAGTTCTTCCGGGAAGGTTGAATTCAGGAAAATATACTGTTTCGTCGAGAAAGTTTATTCTCAGTTTCATCATAAGATTATAACAGATCAATTTTTTTCTTAGACATATAGGTATTTTACCAGAAGTCTATTCACCAATAGTACAAAAAGTGGGGGAGGGGGGGGGCAATATCCTTGCATAAGAAAAAAACTTTTACTTAAATTTGTTTCATTAAGCATATCAGTATAAAAGATTATAACCATTATATATATAATGCTATATTGAAATAAAACCAGTTGTGACATACCAACTCTAACTTGTACAACGTGTCAAAAGTAATTTGTCCTCAGTTGAACGATACTACGGTATGGTACTTTCCTGTGCAAGTCTGAGTAATGATAATCAAATCCAGGGCTCGAACCTCGGACACAACTGTTAAGTATTTTTCAGTAGATATAGGAGATACGATCTAATTTATATTGAAAAAAAAACATTAAGTGTAAAAACAAAATACAATTTTCTCAGATTTTCGGTCAATAACACCAATAAATACAATTTAATATACCTAGAGGCGTTGCTCTAAACAAAGATGTCGTTATTGAAACGTCAGACTTTCTGATAAAAATTCTCATTTTTAAATGTAAAACATACACAAGAACACACAGGAATATCAGGTTTTAATATTTTGATAGTTTTTTTCACGAGTTGCAAGGTAATTATTTATCGTTAGTTGTGTGGCATTATAGTTAATAAATGAAGACGTATATATATATATATATGTTGGAGATCTGGAAGTCAACATCCAGATATAAAGCAACCAGTATTTTGAGTAAGTACTTACACATTAATTATGTAAAGTAACCAGTATTTTGAGTAAGTACTTACACATTAATTATGTAAAGTAACCAGTATTTTGAGTAAATACTTACACATTAATTATAAAAAGTAACCAGTATTTTGAGTAAGTACTTACACATTAATTATGTAAAGTAACCAGTATTTCGAGTAAATACTTACACATTAATTATGTAAAGTAACCAGTATTTTGAGTAAATACTTACACATTAATTATGTAAAAGTAACCAGTATTTTGAGTAAATACTTACACATTAATTATAAAAATTAACCAGTATTTTGAGTAAGTACTTACACATTAATTACAAAGTAAGAGTATTATACTTCAACTTAGAGAAATTCAAAATATAGTTTTTCTTAATTATTAGAAACCAACGTGCATCAGGAGGCATAGAAATTTAGGAACTACTTTAAAAACATACAATTTTTCAAAATTATATTATTAGTTAATTAGTTAAGTAAGATGAATAGGCATGTTAAGCACGACGTTGTTTTTAGCCTGTACGTAACCTAATAATGGAAATAAACCCAGAAAGAAAATAGTCAGATAATGAAAATAACGTTTTCTAACATTAGATATTAAGAGAAAGCTACAGTTCGATGTAATTAAAAACACATGTGGCCTAGTACCTACTAACGTGCCCGAACTGTGAGTCCTAAGATTTATTATTTGCGTCCCTTTAACGCAAAACGAGCTCCAAACTTTGGGACCGTGGTTGTGCTATAAGAGAGACTGTCAACTCTCTTTATCCGGGCAGATAAGAATAACCAAAGAGTTGGCGGTGTAAGCTGTTAATTAGCTGTCTGTACTCTGGTGTACCAGTCACAAATTAGGGACAACTATGCACAAATAACTGTTTGTGGAGCTTTATACAAAAACTTTAAAACAACAACAACAACACCAAGAATGTTTTATCCAAACCGAAGTCAAACATGCAGTAGGATCTTTAATTTAAGCGTGCTTCATCTCTTTCCATTATATATATATTATGCTATATTGAATTAAAACCAGTTGTGACATACCAACTCTAACTTGTATAATTAAAACCAGTTGTGACATACCAACTCTAACTTGTATAATTAAACC
>NW_013666035.1:108827-112299 GCF_000517525.1 Limulus polyphemus
AGTTGTGACATACCAACTATAACCTGTATAATTAAAACCAGTTGTGACATACCAACTCTAACTTGTATAATTAAAACCAGTTGTGATATACCAACTATAACCTGTATAATTAAAACCAGTTGTGACATACCAACTATAACTTGTATGATTAAAACCAGTTGTGACATACCAACTCTAACTTGTATAATTAAAACCAGTTGTGATATACCAACTCTAACTTGTATAATTAAAACCAGTTGTGACATACCAACTCTAACTTGTATAATTTGTCGAAAATAAGTTGTCCTTAGTTGAACGATACTACGGGATGGTACTTTCCTGTGCAAGGCTGAGTAATGAGCATCAACTCCAGGGCTCGAACCTCGGACACAACTATTAAGTATTTTTCGGTAGATCTAGGAGATACGATAACACCAATAAAATACAATAATTTCCACACTTTCCATTACAGAATGAATAAAAGAAGAGTCTTATTTTAGCCTTAAAACTATGTCGAAAGAAAGTTAGGTTGAGTCTAGCGGTTTTGGTAAAATGTGGACTTGATACTCTTCCACGTGGCGGGTGAAATGCTAGTTGGTATCATTTGACAAGATATTATGCTATATATCCAAAATGGAGAGTTAGCCAAAAGCTGATTTGTATAATTTTCGGAAGCGTTTCTATATTAGTTTCTATATTAATGTAATAATATGTACATTTACTAGTATTACCATTTTGCAGACTCATGTAATATGTAAAATTCATACAGTCCAATTCGATCATTTATGTACCCAAGATCTGACAGACATTATATATGTTTCTCCCTCTCTTTGGTCGTGTAAAACGTTTGATAGAGCTGTGACTCAGTGATGTATTTGATGTATCAATATGCAAAAACAATCAGAGAATTGAGTAAAATTACAGTAGTAAACTATCGGTGAGTTTAGTTTTAGACATTTGAGTAAGATTGTCTATTGGTGGGAGAGAACATATATATTAAGGAAATTTTGGCGGGAGGGTAGGGGAGCGGTGAAGCTATTAAAGATACCACGTTCATTCGTAACATACCTTGTTCAATTGTATTCCACGAAGAAAGAAGCAGATACACAGATGGTTTTATTTGCCTTTGATACCGTTAGTAATTACAACCGTTTATTTGTCGTGATGATGCTGTATTATTACGCTTGTGAATACATTACTACAGATGCAAGCATTTGTCAGAGTTTACTTAGTGCAGGTTCAAGCACTTTTCAGAGTTTACTTAGTGCAATTCAAGCAGTTGTCAGAGTTTACCTGGTGCAAGTGCAAGCACTGTTCATAGTTTACTAGGTGCAGAAACTTTTCAGAATTTACGTGGTGCAGGTGCAAGCACTTGTTATAGTTTACCGGCAGAATATGCTTTAACAGGATGTGACAACACTTGCTCTCTGTATCGGAGCACTAACAGGTCCTGCAAAGAATATCCTACAAAAGAATGGGACTGTCATGAAACAACTTTATATATTGGTAAAGCAATAGAAGTATCCAGCGATGTCATGATTGTTGTAACAATAGAAGTATCCAGCAGTGTCATGATTGTTGTAAGAAACTGCTCTGAAGTTGTGCAGCAACAAATAGAATGAGCTGCCCTGTAATGACCTTAATGAACACATATGTCATAGCGCAACCAACAGACAAATCAGCAGCCAGTTTACCATCGACACCATGTACACCGTTAAAGTTACCAGGTGTCTCAATCACCTGGAATAACCGGATGGAAGGGAGTGGAATACGGTTTAATAAGACATATGTTGTTTGAGAGAGAGTCAGAGCCTACAGAGGTTCGAGCCTTAGCTCCGTTGCCGTTCCTTATTAGCTGGATTACAGTGCACAGAAAATTGCAAACGCCTATGGAATGTTCAGGGGACACCAATCTTTCCAATGAAGATGATATTACGGCTGTATAAACACTTATTATTGTTATCATCTATTAGTAAGAACATGCTATGTTTTAAAAAACGAACAGATAAAATACATTTTTATTTGTGTAATATACCTAAAACAACATGACATTTTATCCTTATTCAAGCCCGAAATATCATAAATTATATCATTTGTACGGTTGTACTTGAAAACCGTGTTTGAGATGATATGTATAAAAGTGATACTTATGAATATTGTAAACACATGATTCTAATCTTGTCTATTAACATGATATTGAAGCCTTCCAAATTAACGTGTGAAATTTAGAATTTTAAAGTTATTAGGGAAATACTGGTATTAAGCATATGCCATATTTTTGGCTAAATTCTCGTTTGTTTATTTATAAAATTCCCTTCCTTTGACTTATACCAGTCATCTTTTGTTCTACCACAGAGAAAGGTATCTCTAGACTTTAAGCTTTACAGGATGGCCGCATGCTTATAAAGGTTTTCTTTACTTTCGTTAATTTATTTTCACTTACTTCGCTTTACATAGAAAAAATCTAAGTCAATGATGAATAGTTTGTGTATGTATCAACATTGGTGACTGTACAGATTAATATGAGCTTACAACTTTGTCTTACATTTACATTATTTAGTTTCAAGTTATTTAACGTTAACTATTCAAATTATTGATTAATAAAAACTACAATACAACGAAAACTGAGTAGTTCATTTTACAGCTGAAAATCAGACGAAAGTTTCGCAGCACGACGTGGATTTTTAAATACAGAATTTCAGAAATATCTTATATTAGAAACATTATAACAGTATCTATTAAGATGAGCATAAAAGTATTAGAAAACTGCTGATTTAATACTGGTGTGACTAAACTATAAATAAACTGCTAACTTAATACTGACGAGCTTAAAACTATTAGAAAACTGCTAATTCAATACTGGTGAGATTAAACTATAAATAAACTGCTAACTTAATACGGACGAGCTTAAAACTATTAGAAAACTGCTGAGTTAATACTGGTGAGATTAAACTATAAATAAACTACTAACTTAATACTGACATCCTTAAAACTATTAGAAAACTGCTGATTTAATACTGGTGAGATTAAACTATAAATAAACTACTAACTTATTACTGACGAGCTTAAAACTATTAGAAAACTGCTGATTTAATACTGGTGAGATTAAACTATAAATAAACTACTAATTTATTACTGACGAGCTTAAAACTATTAGAAAACTACTGATTCAATACTGGTGAGATTAAACTATAAATAAACTGCTAACTTATTACTGACGAGCTTAAATCTATTAGAAAACTGCTGATTTAATACTGGTGAGATTAAACTATAAATAAACTACTAACTTATTACTGACGAGCTTAAAACTATTAGAAAACTGCTGATTTAATACTGGTGAGATTAAACTATAAATAAACTACTAACTTATTACTGACGAGCTTAAAACTATTAGAAAACTGCTGATTTAATACTGGTGAGATTAAACTATAAATAAACTACTAACTTATTACTGACGAGCTTAAAACTATTAGAAAACTGCTGATTTAATACT
>NW_013666035.1:112309-114452 GCF_000517525.1 Limulus polyphemus
TTTAGGCCTTGCAAATATTTTAGTGTGATTTATATTGTGTTGCGCTCTTACTCTGATCGTAAAGTACCACTTTTAACGAACAGAACTACAGATTTGAATATGTCACCCGATAATGAAAGTTACTCAAATGACCACATTTATAAGTAAACTTCATAATAACAAATTAGAAGTTAACGTGAACAGGTTAAGTTTACTCTTACATATTCTGAAGGCCCGGCATGGCCAGGTGGTTCAGGCGCTCGACTCGCAATCTGAGGATCGCGGGTTCGAAGCCTTATCCCACCAAACATGCTCGCCTTTTCAGCCGTGAGGGCGTTATAATGTGACGGCCAATCCCACTATTCGTTGGTAAAAGAGTAGCCCAAGAGTTGGCGGTGGATGGTGATGACTAGTTGCCTTCCCTCTAGTCTTACACTGCTAAATTAGTGACGGGTAGCGCATGTAGCCCTCGTGTAGCTTTGCGCGAAATTCAAAAACAAACAAACTTAAAACTATTAGAAAACTGCTAACTAGCTACTGGTGAAATTAATACAATTGGGAAAACTGCATCATTACATAGTATATGTTAGTTACAGGCACACTAAAGCATGATTACATATTATTTATTAGTTACAAGTACACTGAAGCACAGTTACATAGTGTTTGTTAGTTACAGGCGCACTAAAGCATGATTAAACAGTTTTTTCCTAATAAATTTTGATGAGATGCTACGATTGATTGATTGAGTGATTCTGAGAGCTTGATCACCTGCCAGAAATCAAACAAATAAATAAATTTTATGTAAGCTTCTTGTTTCCTCTTTCTATTTCATATGTATATGAAATACGCCCCTATTTTTACAGTTGTATGTATTTTGAGTGAAACAACCCACAAAAAATGAAATGAGAAATACCCGAATAATAATGAATATTTCCTTCTCAGTTACTTGCACCAACGACTCATTATTTGTAGAAAAGTAAACATAAGAAAGAAACCAAAGCATTCGTGAAGTTTATAATACAATAGCTATGAAAGAAAGATGTAAATAGTACCCTAAAATAACTTGACACTGTTCAACAATACATTAATCATGTTTCTATAACATTCTTGCCCCCTTTCCCCAGTAGCATAGCGATAAATCTGCAGATTTATAACACTAGAAACCGTATTTCGATATCCGTGGTGGGCACATCACCGATATCCCTTTGTATAGCTTTGTGCTTTACTACAAACAAACAAGCTATAATATTCTGACTAATACAGTATTAATGAATACAAGAAAACGGTGCAAAAATTTGTATTAAGTAAAAATGAGAGAATGGTTACATATTCTAAAATAATCTAACCACTCAGTAGTTCGATATTTAATTAGAAAACATTACCATATTATTAACAATATTATCTGTTTCATATCCCACCGGATAATGCGTCTGAGTTCAAGAGCAAGAGAATATATGAGAAAGATTAAGTTTGAGTACCTGATCTTATCCCAACAGTATTTTAAGTCTCTTATCTAGTCAGCAAATGTGAAATCACATTTGGAATTAAATGTACAAAACAATAAAGAAAGTTTACTAAGTATTAGCGTGGTGGTTAGGGTACTCGACTTGCAATCTGCAGGTCGTGGGTTCTAATCTCGCTACTAAAACATGTTCGTCATTTCAGGTGTGGGGTATTATAATGTGAAGGTGAATCCCACTTTTCTTTGGTAAAGAGTATCGCAAAAAATGGCGGTGTTGGCTAGCTACCTTCTCTCTTGTCTAACACTTCTGAATTTGTGAGTAACTTTGTACGAAGTTCAACAAAGAAGCAAACAATTATGATTAAAAATGGTTAAAATGTGTTTCGTGTGATATGGTGGATCTTTAAACAACAACAAAAAAAGCATCTGGATTCCAAACACTGTTATTCATCTGTTATATTTCCGACTAAGTGATAGTAATTATAGTATTTTGGCACTTGTGTATAAAGTTAAAATCATAAATAATATTTAACGTTAAACTGGTACACAATTAAAAACATTTTATTTAGGCCTATCTATGGCCTTCAAAAAGTAGACGACTCTACACATGTTTCGGCGTTACAACGCTTCTGAGGATGATGTTGTACCGTCGAAACATGTAGAGTCGTCTACTTTTTGAAGGCCATAGATATGCCTAAATAA
>NW_013666035.1:114462-118119 GCF_000517525.1 Limulus polyphemus
AAAAAAATACACTAGGATTTTGGTCTAACTACTTCCGCCTAAAATACTACTATTTAAAATTATAAACAATATTCAACGTCATCCTCAGAAGTGTAACGTCAAAACATGTAGAGTCGTCAACTTTTTGAAGGCCATAGATAGGCCTAAATAAAATGTTTTTAATTGTGTACCAGTTTGACGTTGAATATTGTTTATAATTTTAAATAGTAGTATTTTAGGCGGAAGTAGTTAGACCAAAATCCTAGTGTATTTTTTTACGTTTTGTGAACATTGTCATAAAAGTAAGAAAATATATATATTTCTTTACATATAACAGTAACACTAACGATCTTACATCAAGCTGTTTTCGTTTAAAATTACTCGAAGAATTGAGAAAACAATATTTATTTGTTACGATATTTTGCAAGCCTAACCTTTGTTTAATAAAAAGAGAAAAACAAAAAATATATAGTGAATATCCTTTTTCTTTGAAATTAACGACGTGATCGTTAACAGTCTGTCCTTCTTAACAATTGCGATGTCGTCTATTATTGCAGTTATATATACAACAAAAAAAAAAAAAGAATTTCGCAATATCCGTTAACATCTTTTATTGAAGTTAGATCACGTTACTTTTTCGTATAAGCTGTTGTTTATCTGTTGTTCTTCATGGGAAATGTTAATTCACACCTGTGTGGACAGACTAAAGATTTCACCAAGTCACAAAGGTCTTTGCAATAGCTGGAAGTTATCAATACAAATAAGACCTTCGTTACGTCGGCTCCTTTGGACTTAAGAGAGTTTTATCTTGCAAGTAAAACACATGATAGAATAGAAAAAAAAAGAACGCTAGTGAAAGAGAAACAAGTTTGGATGTATATTCAATGGTTATTTTGAAATGTAGCAGTTAGCTATAAGCATAGAAAAAAAATAGCCCAAATATATTTAAAATGTAATGTTTTATATATATCATTTCTACCAGATGGCAGGCCATAAATTTTTAGGTGAATTTTCCAATTTTAGACAATAATTAAAGCAACGTTCATCATTTTTTGATGGTTGCTGAACATATTTTCAAATTAGAATATGAAAAACTTTAACCAAGAGTCCCCCTGTGTGACAGCGGAGAGTCTAACGGCTTTACAACGCTAAAATCCAGGGATCTATTCCTTGCCATGAACACAACAGATAGCTCATTGTGGGTTTGCTCTAAAATAAACTCCAACAAACAAACTTTAACCATGCTCTCATTTTGCGGCTTCATTAAGCCTGTCGGAAAGTTTTCATTTTCCAGTTAATATATAATAAACATACAGACGGATGAATGAACACATTTTAGAAAAAAAAAAATTATAGCCTCAATGGCAAGTATGTATCGAAAAGTTTTACACAAAGAAAACTGACTAAAACTAAATTAAATATTTGAGCAGAACTACACAAATGGACATCTACATACAGTCGTATCTAATTTTGAACTGACAGACTAGAGGGAACGCAGCTAGCCAGTCTCATCCAACGCCAACTCTTGTCATTTATCAACGAATAACGGAATTTAACCAAACTGCGAAGCGTTTTTTTTTTTTTGTGGCAAGGAGCCACAAAAAACAAACTCTCGAATTCATAGTCCGGCACAATAACCATTAGGCGACACCTGACTTTATGTTTCCTCCTGCTCCTCAATGTTATAAGTAGGCGCAGCAAAATGTAATCTAAAATTACAATCTAGCGCAATTACACTAGACGATAAGCGACACTTGAATTGAAAACTTAGTTTACGGCTTTTATCTGACATACCTCAACATTGGTGTATATAGGGTGTGTATTCTAATGTATTGAACCAGACTGGTTTTATAATTTTAATGTTTAGAGATTGTAAAAGTTTTTTTAAGTGAGAATCTTATTCTTTTCGTAATAATAACCATATTTTTTCTAACACAGAGACCATTACAACTACTGCCAGTAGCTGAAATCAAAGGAGTTCAAAAATTACGAACACTTGAAGAAAAAAACAAGTATCATACGAAATAGCTTGAATAGAATTTGTCAATCAGTAGTTGAATTAAAACGGTAAAAACAGGGTTCCTGTGATGAAAGAAGTGAATACGTGATCTCCAACTCGCCTTTATGGAGACTAAAGATATTATCTGTCCTTTTGCAGTTCGAGACAACAAAGTATGTTTCGGTTCTCAAGGTCTTCTTCTCATTGTAGTAAAGACTACATTGTAAGTCTCAAGTAGCGATCATCGAATATAAATCTCTTAACTACTGAATGATAGTGGTTGATATTCTTATTCGGTAAGGGCTTTGATAGTGCTATGTTAAGCCTTTTTTTAGAAAACGTTAGGCACTTACTTCAATTTTTTTTTCATTGTTTAAACAATTACTTAAGGAGTATTAGGTTTAAAAAAACGAGCATATTGATAGATAATAAGCCCAAGATCAAAATTGAACAGCTTCATTCATTCTGGCGAGTCTTTTCTTGCTGGCCCTGCATGGCCAGGTGGTTAAGAATCTCGACTCACAATCTGCGGGTCGCGCGGTCGAATCCCCATCCCACCAAACATGCTCGCCCTTTCAGCCGTGGGGGCGTTATAATGTGACGGTTAATCCCACTATTTGTTGGTAAAAGAGTAGCCCAAGAGTTGGCGGTGGGTGGTGATGACTAGCTGCCTTCCCTCTAATCTTACACTGCTAAATTAGAAACGGCTATCGCAGATAGCCCTCGTGTAGCTTTGCGCGAAATTCAAAAACAACAAACTTTTCTTGCTTAAGGAATAGGAACTCTGCGACAAACCAGAAATAAAATAAAAATCATTTAAATTTTTGTTCAAACAACAAATTTCAGAACCATTGAAACTAACTTTTAGCTACTGTAGTACCACGTACCCCCTCACCCTGAAAAACTAAATTCAGGTTTAAAGAAAATGGTGTGAAAATTATAACTTCTTTCCTTTGTAATACGTACTTTGCAGTTTCGAAACTAAATTCATACGTTACAATTGGATAACTTCTATTAATGAAATACTTTTTTTGTATTAGATTTGTCTACATTACACTTAAAGATATATCTATAATGTTATAATTTCTTGATAAATGCAGATCTCAGATCGCAATGTGGCATTTCTGTCTGTTCGAAAAATATATCCAACACTGAAATGATGGTAGGCTAACCTGACTAGTGATTTCTATTGAGCAGGCCCGGCATGGCAATCTGCGGGTCGCGGGTTCGAATCCCCGTCACACCAAACATGCTCGCCCTTTCAGCCGTGGGGGCGTTATAATGTTACGGTCAATCCCACTATTCGTTGGTAAAAGAGTAGCCCAAGAATTGGCGGTGGGTGGTGATGACTAGCTGCCTTCCCTCTAGTCTTACACTGCTAAATTAGGGATGGCTAGCGCAGATGGCCCTCGTGTAGCTTTGCGCGAAATTCAAAACAAACAAACAAACCTATTGAGCAACACTAGGGTTTCTCAACTAGAGTGCTGCCATCTAGGTATTATAAATTCTACTATAAATGTAGGTATTATGAACATGCCCAAAAAATCACGATGAATAAAATTTGAAGATGGCTTTTATATGCGGACACATCTGTTAGATGAGTTTTTGCACAGATATCTCAACCAACAATTGGTCCAGTTATCAACGCTATTTTCAAGTTTCGAACAACTCGACTTTCA
>NW_013666035.1:119084-141248 GCF_000517525.1 Limulus polyphemus
ATCTGTGCAAGAACTCAGCTAACATATGTTTCCGTATATAAAAGCTATCTTCAAATTTTGTACACCAAAAACAACTTTTGAAGAATAAAATCTTTGTCGGTAATATTTATCTTGATCATACTTTTCTAAAAAACGGCGACATATTTGTTTTAGTGTTTGGTTATACTTAGTAACATTTCACTAAACATGCATGAATCAAGTTGAAATTATTTCCCATTTGTCTTCAAACCAAACCATAATTTATTTGTTAATCAGCCACGCCATCTATCCATATCTTATTAAACTAATGAAACTAGAAACAAATAAACGAAATAAGGTTTGGATGAAGTATAACAGTACTTCAAAAGACCTTTATTATAGCAAAGCGTTTTATCAGCTTTGGCTAATTGATAAATACTTGAAATATTTTTTTATATATATTTTAGAAGCATTTCCTTCTAAACTTGCTCATTTTTTCCTCCAAAAATAATAATTTAGTTATTTGAAGTTATCAATGTAATAGAGATTTTTTCAAGGAATACGTTCATTTTCCCAATGCAACGGTGCTATTATGTTGTGGTTCAAGTATGAATTTCTAGAGATTTTAGCAAAATATAACCATCGAAGCTTCTTTTCTTTGGAATATTCAAGCAAAAATACAAAACGATTAATGAAATTCATTACTTTGATAACGGAATAAATTTATAGATTTAGGTCATTAACATGTTGTTAATTAAATTTTTGATAGTTGATGTTTTCTCAGTATGTTTGAAAATAGAAAGAAAAATACCAGACAGTATTTAACTCGCCCCTCAGTGGCACAGCGTTATGTCTGCGGACATATACTGCTAGAAACTGGATTTCGATAACTGTGGTGGGCAGAGCAAATATATCTCTTTGTGTAGCTGTGTGCTTAATAACAAAACAACAACAACTATATTTAACTCGCCCCTCAGTGGCACAGCATTATGTCTGCAGACTTATACTGCTAGAAACTGGATTTCGATAACTGTGGTGGGCAGAGCAAAGATAGCTCTTTGTGTAGCTGTGTGCTTAATAACAAAACAACAACAATTATATTTAATTCCAATAAAATCAATTAAGAATCTTTACTTTTATTGATATGTTTGACAAGTAATAAATATATATATGAATCGTTTTCTCATTTTTTAAGCTTTATTAAAAAACAACAACAACAATTGTAAACTTACAACGCTAAAGCCCTTGATTAGATTCCCCGGTGTAGACTTAACGCAGATGGCCTATTGTACTCTACTCAAAAATAAACAAACCAAAAAATCTAACTAAATGGCACTAAGATTGCGCAACTGAAAATATTGTTTACTTTTTGTTTTTAATAGTTAAGAAATTCATATCTTGAAGTTAGATTATACAAGAACGTTTGTTATAATACAGTTTTTTTTTCTGTATAAAGATGTCAAATGTTTAATAAATCATGGTGATCACATCCTCAACCAATAGCTTGTTTGTTTGTTTTTAATTAAGCACAAAGCAACACAATGGGTTATCTGTGCTCTGCCCACCACGGGTATCAAAACCCGGATTCTAGCGTTGTAAGTCTACAGACATGCCGCTCTGCCACTAGAGGGCCAACCAGTAGCGGAATACATTGAAATTTTACTTCCCTTTTTTCAGACCAGGAGACATTCTTGTCTGTTACTGATGTCTTGTACATCATACTTCTGGCTTCTGGAAACTTTATTTTTTTTCTTTTTGCATTTTAAAAAATAGGTTTTTGATTACGCAAACCTATTTTAGTGTGCTTTAGCACAAGTAAATTTTTATTATTGGTACCTCCAATGCTAATCGCTCTTCCATTTAAAAAAATAACACACTCCATGGTTTCGTCAGTCGTAAATACCACATACTGAGATACAGTAATAAGATGGTAAACATTAAGGTTTGAGAAAATTCATATTACAAAACAGTTTTCCTTTGTAATACTTGTTCTTTCATTAGTTTGTTTGTTTGTATAATAATTTTCACGCAAAGTTACGTGCAGGATTATCTGAGTATAGCTGTCCCCAACATTGGATTGGCAGACCAGAAGAAAGGCAAAGAGTCAACGATATTTATCGACAACTCTTGAGCTTCTCTATCTGACCTGAATTATGAGGATTTAACGAGGACCGAATTTTTACAGCAACGAGACGCGAAACAAGAATTCTAGAATTCACAATCGAGGCAAACTAAGCACTGGGCCACACTTTGCCAAATGTCAGTAGTATCTTCACTTACTTTGTGTAAACGTAGTACTAAAAGTACCTGATTAAACTCTTCTGTAACTAAAGTGTAATATTAGTTTTCTTTAAAATATGAAACATTGTCCAGACTAGTGTGGAATAACAACATTTTATTAAAGTATTTAATATTTTACTTCAAACTTCCTCAATTCAAGATATTACAACAAATATACTGCTTTCAATATCGATATTAACAAACCTGATTCCTTAAAATTAACAGCTATTATTAACATGAAATCAAACGTTGAATCATTTCTTCATATCCCTTTTTGTAGCATCGACGAAGAGAAATGCTGTAATCAAGCTTTCACGTTACATTACACTATTAGCTCCTCTTATAATCCCTATTCAAAGCTATTTTCGAGTAATAAAATTTCATAACGACAAATACTAATTGCTTTTTCCTACAGAAGGGCCATTCAATATCTTAGATACCAGTTGAAGTTACACTACGTTCATTATCTCGTAATATACAAAATTGAAATATTGAATGACAACTGGAGCTTCAGTTAATTGTGAAATTTTAAGTATTCTAATGAATTGTATTTTTTTTTAAATAATGATCATACAATGAGAAGAAAAGAAATTCTGAAACCAGAATGTTTATAGTATCGAAATACAAATTAAAGAACTGTCTTTTATACAGAAAGTACTGATGTCGTTCTAAGTAAGATTTACTTTATTAAGAGAAATGTGGCTATTTATTTACTCTACGTATATAGTCACGTGGCTACTTATGTAGTCATGCGGTTACTTATTTACTATATATAGTCACGTGGGTCCTACATCTTATCTATAATAATAAAAGGGCATGTCTGTGTGACCGCCATAGCGCCAAGAGCAAAGAACCAAGAAACCTAAAATTTTACACCCATACTAAGTGGACCCTAAAGATGTGCACCTGGGTATTATTACTCATCTTCGTGCGTGCGCGCATGCGCGTGCACATCTTTTTATGCGAAGAACCGCATAGAAAAGAAATGTGACCGCCATAGCTCCAAGAAGAAAGAACCTATAAACCTGAAATTTTGCACCTATACTAAGTGGACTCTTAGGGTTTACACTTGGGTATTATTACTTATCTACTTGCGTGCATATGCATCTTTTTAATGAGGCAAGCCAGCGAAAAACCACATGGAAAAAAAAATTGGTTCCTTATATTACAAATAGAAAACCAGATAGACAGACAGACACGCACATGCGTGTCTGTGAATGTGTGACCACCATAGCTCCAAGAACAAAGAACCTAGAAACCTGAGTTTCTACAACCATACTAAGTAGACCCTGAGGATGTGCACTTTGGTATTATTACTTATCTTATCCACGTGCGTGCGCATCTTTTAAATGAGGCAAGCTAGCAAAAAAGTACATAGAAAAGAAGTGGTTCCATATATAACAACCTCTAATATATAGAAAAGCCAGTGCGTTTTGGTAACAACGTGTTTTAACAATGGCTTTTATGTCGCTTACCAACAAAAGTATATGCTAATATTGTTGTTAGTCTATGTGATGAAAATATGAAATGAAATGTATAAACAACAAAACTCGAAAAATATTTGTTTATTTCTTAATTTAGAGTGTTTATTGATTAAAGAGGTTTGTTTTTTATTAAAAACGTTGGTGATATAACAGAAAATACCTTAATTCAGTAACGAGTTAAGTTTAAAATCAAACATGACGTGACCCACACTGGCTTATATATAGTTTAGTTAAGGTGACGTAGAGTAGCATCTATGATTATCTATAACACAGTCATCTAGAATGTATCAATCTAATATCCCGAGCGAAGCCGGGTACTTTCGCTAGTGATATAATAAAGAAGAGGGAACCAAAGATGGACTTAGAGCACGGAAAAGTTACAATGTTAAAAATCAAAAATAAAATAATAAACCTTATATGTCTGTACTCGCCTGAATATACAGAAAAGAACAATAAGCAATACTTCAAATGTTAAAATATTTATATACGTCCTAAAATAACACCAAAAATCGCATACAGAAGCCACTAAGTGCGTGCTTTCGTGATGAGTATAAGTTGTTTTACAAATCAAAGAAACTATAAAAACAAAACACTTTTGACTCATTGGATTTTCCAAGTGAAGTGCAATCAAACAGGGGAAAATTTAGTGTGTATATAAATATATATGTACACACATAGACATATTCCTGTCAGGCAGTTATGGCTATTTGTTTCTGGACCTTGCTATTAAACTACCTTTTTGAAAATGTGTGTAGTTTTGATTTTAATGCCTTACCTCTTTATTGTCGAAATGATTCAGGTTTGAATGAACACATCACAGAAAATTAATCACATGTGAATATTCTATACGACTTCTGTCAATCGAATTGTTAAACAGTTCAATCATAAGTATGTTGTTGGCAAATCTTTATTCCGAACAGGGATGTTTAAATGGGAAACAAAGTGTCTAGGATAACTATACTTGGTACTTTAAATGGGTGAAATGTATTCCAGCCATGATCCGAATATGTCTCACAAAGAAACTGATAGTTTTTCAATCTGCTAATTAATTTATTTCTCTTTTTTTTTTGGAAAACAAGAAATAACGTAGTAGTCCTAGATATTTTAAAATAAAGTTTTTGATGCAGCTTGGTGCACAAAAAAGACGAAACGATAATCAAGGTACGACAGTCTTCTCCAATTAGAAATAAATTTCATTCTCAATCTATTGAAGGATGTAGCTCACTGATTTCACTCAAATGATGTGCTTCCAATTTATTAGAGGATGTAGTTAATTGATTTAATTCAGATGGTGTACTCCTATTCTATTGAAAGATGTATTCACTGATTTCATGAAGATATTGTGTTCCTATTCTATTGAAGGATGCTATTCACTGATTACATTCAGATGGTGTACTCACAAGCTCTTGTAGGATGTAGTTCACCGACTTCGTGCAGATGGTGTATACTTCCAATCAATTGAAGGATGTAGGTTCGCTAATGTCATTCAGATGGTATACTCCAAATATATTGAAGAATGTCGTTTACTGATCGCATGCAATTGTGTACTCCAGATCTATTGAAGGGCACTCTTCAATGATTTCATTTCTTTAGTGTACTACCAATCCTTTGAAGGATGTGGTTCAATTATTTCATTTAGATGATGTACATACAAGCGACTAAAAGATGTAGTTCACTCATTTCATGCAAATGGTGTACTACAAATCGATTAAATGTTGTAGTTCGCATATGATACATTTCTGGTCTATTGAAGGATGTAGCTCACTGATGCCATTCAGTTGGTGTACTCCCAATCTGTTGAATGATGTACTTCAGTGATTTTATTCAGATGTTGTGCTCCAAAGCTGTGAAAGATGTGGCTCACTGATTTCATTTAGATCGTGTACATAGAAAATTACAAGCCATATAATAACTTTTTTATTTTCATACTTAGCATACTTCATTAGAAAAAAACCAAAGTTAGCATGATATTATTAAGATTCCAGCATTGTCTCCACTGTCTAAATCTAAAAAAGAAAAACAACAACACAGAATGAAGAAATCGCAGCTCTTAAGTCCCATGCTCATTTACAGATAGCTAGAACACACACATATAAATATCGTTGTTGGCTCTTGTGATACTCACTCAGCACGTCAGTTCTTTTGCAAAAAGTAATATTGTAACTTTTAAGCGATAGAGGGAGTTCAAGCTGAGTTCAATGACCTTCAAGACCTAACCTAGGCTTCCTGAATCTTCTGTTCCCATTGGGCGATGAGCAAACTTCGTCTTCTTTGGCCACTGAAAATCGAAGGCTGAAAAAGAAATATATGCGTTCATTACCAAGAAATAAGTTTCGCATAGATTTTAGTTTTGTACAATACACTGAACATTGAGAATAAGATAATTTCCTGTACGATTCGTCTACATGGATTAAACAGTATTGGTGTTATATCATGTTTAACTTTTATTCATTTTTATAATATTTAGCTATATTCCTAGGGAAATATGCATTTGGAACATATGGACCTGCAGATTTTCCGATGAGCTACTGGTGTGTGTGTGTGTGTGAGGGGGGATATGGTAAGATAGATTGCAAATAAGAAGTTTATTTATTCATCTAAAGGAACCGAGTTTTCAGGGTAGTTTTATTGTAAATGGCTCAATTCTACTACTTTTACGAGTTCACTTTAAATTTATTAACTATCAATTCAATAATATAGGTTAACTCCGGAAATGATAACTACAACGTACATACACGATCACACCATCTGCAGTGTTTTTATGTACAAGATATGCTGAAACAGGGGTGATAATTCCAATGATGTTTGAGCTTAAATTTCAAGTAATTATTCCACAACTTAAAGTATAAAGTAACAATTTAAAAAATACTTGGATTTATTAGCCCTAAATTATCGATAGGGTCTGGACACAAGTGGATTTCTAAACACGTGTTTTTAAACTATTCATGCACAGATTGTTGATTACTGATTCCTAATACCATATGAGTCACTTAAAAATGTAAACAAAAGTACCCTCAACATTGTATTTAACTAATTTCAGTAGTTTTTCCTAGGGTTTTATATTTATTTAGATAGAAAATGGGTGATTTTACAGTTTTTGTTTAGTTTGTTCATGCTATTGATTGGTATAACGGACATACACATTTCTAAATATGATCACTCGCAGGGCTTAGCACGGTCTCGTGGTTAGGGCTCTCGACATGCAGTGTGCTGGTCGCAGGTCCGAATCCCTTCAGTGAAAATATTCGCCCTTTTCATCGATCATGGCGTTATGATATGGCAGGAAATCCCATTTTTCGTTGGTAAAGAGTAACCGAAGAGTTTGCATGTGTGGTGTTGACTAGCTGCCCTACCTCTAATCTATCACTTCAAAATTAGGGACAGTTAGCGCAGATAACCCTCGAGTAACTTTGCGCGAAGCTCAATGAAACAAACAAACCAGCACTTGCGTCTCGTTACCGAAAAAATAAATCATCGTATCGTAGGTCTGTTATAAAGGTGACGGTCAAATCCCTCTACTTGATTAGAGTAGTCTAACAGTGGCGGTGGGTGCTGTTGACTACCTGCCTTATTTCCCGCTGGTCTATCATAAGAAATTAGGGACGACTAGCACAGATAGCCCTCGAGCAGCTGTGTGCGAATATCCGAAATGAAACAGAAACTCTCCAATATTAAAAAAAAAGTCGGTAAGTTGACGATTAGAAATATTTTATCTAGATATATTGCACCGTAGAGCTTTTGTTTTGGATAAATTCTATGTTCAGCCTCTATCTCATAATGATATTAAAATAATTCATTTTACCAGAAAAGCCAAGAGCATCTTTATATACTGAAGCTTATGATTTTATTTCACTGTCACTATTTCGTAACGTGTTCCAAAAGTTTAATGGGAAGTTTCAGTTTTCATTTTAAAACAAACGATAAACACAATGTTTTCAGTCGATAGTTTCAAAGTTTAATGGGGGGTTTCAGTTTTCATTTTAAAACAAACACACGGCCATGTTCTCAGGCGGAACAGTGGTAGGCTTACGGACTTAAAACTAAAAAATCCGGTGTTTGATTCCCTGCGGTGGGGAGCGCGCAATACACAAACAAACACGCAGACGCTGAATGTTAAGTCTGCTGGTTAAACAAAATCGCGTAACATGTAAACTGTCACTTTCACGTCTTACTAGCTACCACACAAGGATTGTTTCCAAGAAGAATGGCCCGGCATGGCCAGGTGGTTAGGGCGCTCGACTCGCAATCTGCGGGTCGCGGGTTCGAATCCCCATCACACCAAACATGCTCGCCCTTTCAGCCGTGGGGGCGTTATAATGTGACGGTCAATCCCACTATTCGTTGGTAAAAGAGTAGCCCAAGAGTTGGCGGTGGGTGGTGATGACTAGCTGCCTTTCCTCTGCCTTCCCTCTAGTCTTACACTACTAAATTAGGGACGGCTAGCGCAGATAGCCCTCGTGTAACTTTGCGCGAAATTCAAAAAACAAACCAAGAAGAATGTAAAACAAAGTGGAAAACTGAACCTTGTTACGATTGTGTTAATATATAACTATAGTGATTAGGAAAAATTTCGAAAAATCTATATACTTTAATATCCCATGAATAAATGCAAATAATATGTCAACCACATCTGCTGTATTCTGTGCCAACGAGGCCTTTTGTCCAATACCAGTGCTCATCATGTCGACTGGGATAAGACAGGCATAGTAGTGATCTAGGTGTTAATTATATCAACTACCTTAAGCAACTTCCCGTACGATGTAAACTGCATTAAGTAAGTTAATTATAACTAATACCAAGTATATTATGTCATTTACTTATCAGATTAGTGTAAGTTTGTTTGTTTTGCACAAAGCCACAGTGGGTTATTTGCGCTATGTACACCGCGGGGAATCGAGTCCCGGATTTTAGCATTGTAAGTCCGTCAACTTACTGCTGACCAACCGGAGTACTTTAGGGTAAGGATTAATAATATAGTACAATTATTATTTATATAACTAGCACCAATTATTTATATATTATTTGTATTTGAATCAACTTTACTATCATTCAGAAGAACTGGCGAGCCAGCATGCTAGTCATCTTGTTCCTGGAGCGGGTCCAGCAATCACAGCGTCAACGGGAGAAAACTACATTAGTAACTCTAAGTACTTATGAGTGAAAGTAAAGAAGAATATGTTACAATATGTCAACCACACTACGTCTGCCATAGTCAGTGCCGACGAGGCCTTTCGTTCAATACCAGTGCTACTTAGGCTGGTTGCGATAAGACAGACAAAATATTAGTGGTCTAGGTTTTACTTATATCGTCAGTTTCACGAACAAGAACTATTATGGTGTGAACTACATTAAGTAAAATTAATTGCAATATTTATCAATTTTATTAAATTATTCAATGATCAGATTATTATGGTAAAGATTAATAATAATAATTATTGTTTTTATATTTTTAATATTTAACACCATTTATTAATTTATTATTATTATTTTAAATTTGAACTAACTTTACTGTCATTCAGGCTAGTTTTCTTATTCCTGGAGAGGTCAACCATCCACAGCGTCAACGGGAGGAAACTACATTAATAATCCTAAATACTTATGAGTGAAATATATAATTCAACATGACGACTTTCACGTATTTAAAGCAATGTTGTACCAGACGCTTTATTCGGTAGCTTAAAATAAGTTATACGAGGCCCAGCATGGCCAGGTGGTTAGGCACTCGACTCGTAATCTGCTCGCCCTTTCAGCCGTGGGGGGCGTTATAATGTGACGGTCAATCCCACTATTCGTTGGTAAAAGAGTAGCCCAAGAGTTGGCGGTGGATGGTGATGACTAGCTGCCTTCCCTCTACTTTTACACTGCTAAATTAGGGACGGCTAGCGCAGATAGCCCTCGTGTAGCTTTGCGCGAAATTCAAAAAACAAACAAACAAGTTATACGAACGTACTATTGGATCTACAGGACTCTCCAAAACACCATTTTCGGATAGGTCAGGGTTGCTATTTGACCTCTCTTGATCAAATGGTTCCAGCTGGTCGTCGTCCTCTAATTTGTGGAGATTGGGCTGAGAACTGCCAAGAAGGTGCGCCCTCTGAAGTCTGAAAGGCCAGAATTCAAAGAGATTCAAATACTTTGAAGATTAGTAAAAAACAAACCACATTGGATCAGTAACATTTTTACGAAGTTCGCTCAGATAAATGGGTGTTAAAGAAAATATAAAGGATGGAATTAATCGGACATAATGAATAAAATATTAAAAATATATGATCAGGGTTTTGTTATTTGTAGCTTAGTTCTTTGACCAAACACATGCAAGCTAACTCCTAAATAAAAGAGCTTTACAATAGAAGACACTATAGTTGATGAAGTGAGAATACAGCAGCTTTGAGTAATATTAGCACTCTATAAATTCTATAAAATGTTTATTCTGTGTTTGTATAAATGGCGGTGTAAGTTGTGAGATAAAACTAATCACTTGTTATGTTTCGATTTGGGTGTGTCACAAAACACAACCCAATTAAAATAATCTCTAAAAATGAATCCAATAGGTCCTGAAAACATAAGATTAAGCTATTATTAAAACATGTTTCGATCGAGAATATTGCATTTACAAAGAAATAAAGCAAAAACAACAAAATCTCATATATTGCAAACAATTGAAAAGCCTTTTATACAGTAATGGAAAATGCAGATGGAAAAACGAGTATTATAATTATGGCGTGTGTGTATTACTTCTTAGTCCAAAAGAAATATATAGGTTAGTTTCCTCGATAATCCCCAACTTTTTAGTACGCTTACGCTGAACGAATTGAGTACGTCTCATAAAACACTACAATGCCAAACATAACTATAGGTTTCAAATATATAAATTACCATTTAGAAAGCTACTAGAAGAAAGAGTGGCACAGATGCTAAGAAAGAAGCACTTATTATTCTCAGATTAGATACGAACTTGTTCTTCTTGTTTTAACATATTCCTATAGTAAAACAACAAGAAAAGTATAACAAAGAAAAGCCCTAAACCTGATGTGGCAGGTATACTAAATACAGAAAACTAGTTTATCATTCCTTAAACTATATTGAAACTGTTTGAATGACTATATCCATTACTTAACTTGGCACACTTTTCTACGCTTTCTTGTTTGTTATTTATAATAATATTGCTCTACAGGTTGCGCTTTCAGTAATAAGCCATAAGTTCTCCGAATAAACGTGAACACAATTAAATTTCAAGTAAAATTACGTAATGCTGCACCTATTCTTTCGCTTATGTTTTGTTCAACGATAAAACATATTACAAAAAGCTATTTTTCCAAAAACAAGTGCCTCATTTCAAACAACATTGTAGCAATTAGTTGAGAAAGAGCCCTTTTACAACGAAAAATGGGCTTTCTAAAAGGCCAATTTCGCTTCAGAAGCCACAGTTTTCACTAATATAAAATTTAAATATTGTTAAGTTCCGAAGGACGTAGCCATGTGTAGGTCTTGGGTTTTAACAACTTGAATGTGGTAACCCATTTAATGAAACATCTAAAACAATATAGATGCCAATCTCCACAAGTTTAGGTTACATCCATCATTTATAATGCTAAAGGAAATATTTGCCAATATCGCTTTCAAATTGCGGAAACAGTCTTATTATGTTACTTTTAATTAGGGAAAGATATCTTATGGGAGATTTCAAACGGTTTATCAAACAATGAATTCTAAAAACATATGACTGAAGATAAAAGAGAATATGTAATCATATGTCAACCAACCACACTACCTATGCCGTATCCAGAACCGACGAACCCTTTTCCCCAATACCAGAGGTCATCAGGTCGGTTGGAAAACAACAGACATAGTAGAGGTCGATGTGAAAAGAATGGTCAAAAACCTATTGAAGCTGCTTGGAGTCAAACGTCTTCTGAAAGATAAAGTGCGCAAGGATAATTTCCCTTTTTAACCCCCGTAAAGTGATTACAACATAATTTGTTTAATTACTACTTCTTAGAAAATTAAATATTACCTAAACATCGAAAGCAAAGTACGTCTGAAGAAGGAAAACGTAAAGCGGGAGTGGATGGTCGAAGGTATGCTTTATCTGGATGAAGTGGACCCAAAATGATGGAAATCAGAGAAAAACACAAGAGAAATAAACATAAACAGAAGCAGCCTAATGACCATCTACTTTTTTAACCTAATCTTTTTACCTTATCTTTATGCTCCGTTATATATTGTATTTCAGAATCTTTAATTGTTTAAAGTGAAATGCTATTTGGATAAAAAAAAACTCAATTCGAAATGAGAAAATCGCAAATCACTTGAAGTTTACTAGACTGAAGTAGTACCTCCTGTATTGAAAATTTCACATTTACAAAAATACTTAAAACAGAACACGCGCAATAACTTACGAACCAGATAAAAGGAAAATATAATATTGAATGAAAACACTATTTATTGGTGACCTGTACATGTAATGGTTTATTTTGAAAGATCTTGCAATTTCAAGTAGATAAAAGTTTTAAATATCCCAAAACCTCAAATAAAAACAAGAAAAACAAACAATAAATGTTCTTGAAATGCAATTACGTAATTTAAGGGTAAAAGTATAACGAGAACCCTTACAGTAGCCAACGACAATTTTGGTATAATGACTCGAAAATAACAACCAATAAATGTGTTCGTGAAATGCAAATATATAATTTTAAATGCAAATTTTCAATGAGAACCTTTAGAGTAGCCAACAGAAATATTGGTATATAACTTCCAATTCGCTTATACTAGTTTTTAATTTGATTTAAGATGTCTGCTCTTAGAAGAGAAGTACAAGCCTTATTTCTTACCTCAACTCCTCCTCACGATCTTTTAGCTCCTTTAATTCCTCTTGAATCTTTGATTCCGCAGATGGAAGAGACTTTCTATTCAGCATAGGTGGTTTTTCTTCCTTATTGTCCTTACTTATAACCATAGGAGGCAAGGTGTTGAAATGCTCGTTTGTGTGTTTTATTGGCTGTACAACTGAAGAACTTCTAATGGGAAAAGGATGTGCGAGGCTTTCTTTGCAATTCGGGAGTTTGCTGGTTGAGGGACTTTTTAAGCTCGAAAAAGCACGAATTTCCCTTCCTCGACTAGCAATGAATTTGTGCATACTGATTCCTCTATTTCCTGTTGGATTCTGAATGAACCTTCGTCCTGGCAGGGAGATGGTATTAGAAGAGCTCATAGAGTTAGGAGGGGAAGGAGGATTTCTGGGTTCCTTATCATAAGTATAACCATTCGTGACAGAAGTTAATTTAGCTGGTGATGGAGCATTGTCCATTCCTACGCCATGAATCTGGGTTGGTATTTGTCGCAAAGAATCATCAGAACACATATTACGCGACTGAGTTGATAATACATGTGTTGATGGAGCTTCATTCTGTTGGGTTGAAAATAGAATTATATCATCATGTTTTTGTGGTTCTATAGTTTCTGAAACTACTTCTTCTTGAATGGTGATATCACCCTCACCTAACCGGGCAACCTTAGAATCAGTTCTTTCTTGAGATATTGTTTGAATGTGACCATCAGCTCGAAGCGCCATCTCACGCTGTGTCTGTTCATCTATTTCCTTCTGGATTCTAGATGAGGCAAGCATTTTCTGAGTGTTGCCACTAAACATAGAAGATGTAAATGATGTTAATCTTGGCACGCTGCTTGAGACAGAACTTTGAGAATGAGGTTTCCATACTTTACCTTCTGATGCCATCGGAGTTAACCAACCTCGCTCTTTCCTTAAAGCATCTTCTCTTTCTTTAGCTAAACGGATTTCTCTTTCTACTGGGGTTTCATTTGATGCTTTACAATAATGCCCTGTTTCCACATTCTCCTGGTCTGAAAGTGGACGCACTTTTATGTTCTCTTTCCACCTATAAGTGAAAGCAGATTCCAAATCGTGGTGTTGACCACCATGTAAATCATTCAATGATATCGCTGAAGTGACATTATGTTCAGGCTGGATAGAGCTTGTAATTGACGACTGACGTTCAGAACATAGATTATCATCAAATAAGCTTTCATACTTTACAGAATGTTCAGACTGGGTATTTCCAAGATTAATGTCATTATTTTCATTGTTTAGCGAGGTTTCATTGACAAGAGGTGGCTGGGCTTGACCTCGCAGTTGTCTAAGTTCATTCTCCCGTTCTTTGAGTTCCTGAATCTCCATGGCAATCCTCGAATTGATGTTGTAACTAATATAAAGATTTTGCGTCTTTTGGTGCACGGATGGAGGAGAAGATGATAGTCTTTCCATTGGATGCTGAGGTACCTGAATTTTATCTACTATTGTCGAGGGGTTATCACTTGTAGACACTTGATTTATAGCATTCGGAAAAATGTTATGTCTTTCTTTAGCAAGCATATCTTTCTTCTCCTTCTGGAGTCGAATTTCTCGCTCAATAAAATTTGTCTCCATTTTGAAAGACTGTGCAGTTGTTTGTATGTAAAATGTTGGCTCAAATGTTTTGTTTTCGTAGATATTTCGGTGACCAATATTAACATAGGTACTCGGAAAACGATCTTCTACTTCACCAACACTTCCATCCGATAGTCTTTCTGTGAAAAGATCGCTCCGCAACGAAGAATCTTGAGAATTGTCAAGTAGTCGGGTCAGTGACTTACCACTTTTTCGTATTCGTTCGTGCTCAATTTCAAGGCTGTCCAGTGCGATGGTGTTCTCTATACCAGAAAAAGTATTTACGGTTATATTTAATGAATCATTACAATAATTGTTTAGGTCGAGAAGAGTGGGTTCCTTCTGAGAAATGTTTAATTGTGACGTAGTATTATATTTAGGGTGTTCGTTCTGAATGGCCAATCTTTCTTTGCAGACCAAGTTTGAGTTATTAATCTCCGTTCGTGAGTGGATAGGAGAAACTTCTTTCGAACCATCAAAAGTTTGCTGAGCCATCGTCAGTCTTTCCCAATATTTTATGGTCTTCTGTTTGTTTTGAATGATGGAGTTCGAATCTGTTGGTTGGAAAAGCGAAAAAGAAAATACATTTAAAACTTTTAAATGTATCGCATTTTAGCTCAACATCCCTACAGTTTCAGATGCTATTACTTATTTGTCATATCATTAAATTTTGATTGCAGTAAGGTTCAGTGAAGTCAATGCGCTCACTTACAAAGCTAAGTATACCTTTCTGTTGCTTCTTTTTCTCTTAAATATAGTTTATGACCTTAAATAAATTAAACTATATTGTTCTGCTAAACTATAAACAATATTGAAACTTCTAAGCCAAATACTTGTTTAGTTGTGCTGCAATACGCTCAGACATATATAAGCAAATCAAACATGAAATAAATACTTAGACGATTTACAAAAAAAAAACCCTATAATTGAATATCAAAACGTGATTTATAAACACATGCTTTCGTAACACTTATTGTACCTTTGACCTTTAAGTGAGAAATTTAAACTGATGGTGAAATGAATGACACTATTTCTAAATAGATGACAGGTGAGCCTGAAGTGGTCAAACTACCATTATGTGTTCTGGAAGCATACTAGTTTCGTATTAATATTAACGCGTAAGTCGTTACCTGTTCAACAAAGCACGCTCACTTTATAGGTCAGAACTAAACATTAGCTAAATTGAAATGCTGTTCCTTCTTAAATAACAAATGAAAAGCAATAAAATGAATATTATGTATTTATATATGTATATCAAACAATTTAACCAATACTCTTAAAGAAAAGACAGAGTAGAACATAACTTAATGATAAATCGAGAACCATATGTAGTTTACCTATGGAGTCAATCCGACAAAAAGTAGTTAAGTTTCTCCAATTGAAAGTATTGAAAATATTCAGAGAGAAAAACAAAACCTTGAATCAAAATTCATGAAAGTTTATTTTTGCATTCTTTTCAACTTTCTGGATAATTCTAAAATGTTAAACAAATACAAGAATAATAATATAATTTTTGCACTGTCTAAATGACTTGAAATAACAATTATACGAAAACACGTGGTAGATTACAAAAACAAAATTCAGTTATAAAAAGTCAGTCGCCGAAACGTTGACCGCATAACATAATCCCCTTTAACTTATAGCTGTTTCAACCAGTTCTTCATGTTTACAGAATTTATTAAGCTGCAGTTGATTTTTTTTTATTTCTGTTATTACTTTATTCATAAGGAGGTTTAGTTTGTCTTTAATTTTTAACTGATCCGTTAGAGAGCTACTTAAATCGAATAGTGAGATTTGATCGTCACTTTTATAGCGCACTTACGGATTTACAAAGTTAAAATCCGGGTTCGATTCCCTGCGTTTGACACAAGAGATACCTCAACATGGCTTTACTCTAAACCAAACAAACAAACTTCACAAGTTAAGTACCTCTTTTTTTCTGCTTTTTTTTATTGTACCTTAAAGGTTTGCATGTAATCGGACACGCTTATCTACATAAACCTATTCTAAACCTATTTCTGATATAATCTCGGTCCTCAATGCGCTGTGGTTTCACTTGAGCACAATTTTCTTTTCAGAACGACCTGTTTTAAAATTTAAATTTAAGTAATACAACTTTTCTTTCTGATATGTAACAGATTCATATCATATACGTTTCAACTAGATTCAACATATCAGTAATCCGGTGAAGAGATATACTCTTTGATTACTGTAAAATTCACTAAATCTGTCCGAGAAGTTTTATTTTTTATGTCAGAAGTTTTGCGAAAAACTAAAAAGGGTCTTTTTTGCTCACAACAGTCTCCAACTTTGACCTGATAGGCTAGAGGAAAGTTAGCTAATCAACAGCACTACATGTGAACTCATAGGCTACTCTAATTGAATGATGGGATTTGAGCGTCACTCTTATAATGCACCCACGATCCCAAAGTGCGGAATATTTTTTCTGCGATAATGGGACGCGAACCTGGGATTCACAGATTCGTAATCTGGACACACTAGGTCACGCCTGGCACAGGTAAATGTAAAAGTACAAACCCTTGAACAATTTATTTCTGGTTGTAAGTATTTGTATCTTATTTACTTACTCTTAGACCCACTGAAAGATGGTTTACCAGCAAATAAGTATACCATATGAATGCAAAAACAAAAGGTCTTTTAATCCAATTGAGTCCTGTGATCTTGCTCGCTTGCCATCAAAACCTACTATCTATATCCCGATTTCTCGAACAACGAAATAATAAGTTTTCAATTAAAGA
Source organism: Limulus polyphemus (assembly GCF_000517525.1). Classification (NCBI taxonomy): domain Eukaryota; kingdom Metazoa; phylum Arthropoda; class Merostomata; order Xiphosura; family Limulidae; genus Limulus; species Limulus polyphemus. Next base: position 136,010 of record NW_013666035.1, read on the forward strand.
AGCTAGAGAGGGTTCTTAATTCTTAACATTATCAGGTAAACTAGCAGTATGTTTTTCTTTTGGGGAGAGGGGGTGAATTTGCAAGAAATAAACTGATTAGCATCACGACATTCTACTTTAAATAAAAATTAGTAAAACAAATTAATTGATTGTTTGAAGTTATGCACAAAGCTACACAATGGGATATCTATGCTCTGCCCACTACGGGTATCGAAACCCAGTTTCTAGCGTTGTAAGTTCGCAGACATACCACTGTACCACTGGGGGCAACAAATTAATATTAAATATTAATAGTTAATAATTCATTGTTTGTTTTTCATCCTTACTGCCAGAGCTGCCAATGACAACTTGAACATCGTCATAATTTACTACAGAACCGAACAGGCGTCGCTTGGCCTGGTGGTTGGATCGCGGGATCGAAACCAGTCCATGAACATGCTCGCCCTTTCAGTCGTGAGGGTGTTATCATGTGACGGTCAATCCTTCTGTTCATTGGTAGAGCGTAACCCAAGAGCTGGCAGTGGGTGGTGTAGAATAGCAGTCTTCCCTCTAGTCTATCACTTCACATTTAAAGCCAGCTAACGCAGATGTCCCTTGGGTAGCTTTGCCCGAAAGTCAAGAAACAAAATGTATTTATGTATAATTTTCTTTTTATATCCGCATGTGAAATTACCAGGAAAACATTAAATAACAACACCCTCACCCCTCTGATGACTCAGAGGTATATATATGAGGGCTTATAACGCATTAAGTTTCGACACTCGCGGTGGCTTTGTCCTTAATAAGTAACAACGCCGCCAGGAGGTAAAATTGTAATAATACTTGAATGTTCTTACTTCACGAGCAACCGTAGAAAAACATTTTTTGCCTTGAAAATTGCTAGGGTCATGAACCCTTATAAGTTTTAACTTAATAGGCATAAAGCAACAAACAAAATTATTGTCAATGTCGCTATTCTGTTTGTTTATTTTGTAGTTAAGCACAAAGCAACATAATGGGCTATCTGTGCTGTGCCAACCACGAGTACTGAAACCCGGTTTTAAGCGTTATAAACCTTTAGACTTACGAAGTGCCACTGGGAAAGGGGTAGCTACATTGAATGTTATCCTTAATGTTGGGAAGAAACCAACCAATAATCATTGGTTTAAAGCTTGTTAGGACTGTATGAGAACGTCATTTAAGAATCCTCATTTACAAGGTACTTCCATCTTTCGATCAGAGGTCATCCAATATCGTTGAGCCGAAAGATCGTTGTTATCTTGATGTCAGAAGTCAAAGGTCAAATGTGCCTATTATCTCTAATTCACGAATTAACTAGTAAAGTTAACTTTGGTTAAAAAATAATAATAACACGAGCATCGTGAATTTACCGAATGTTAATTTTGTATGCTTTCAATTTATGTTAGGATTAATCAAAGAAGTTTGTTTGGGAACGTCGAAACCTTTCAACTTTGAACCCGTTCACTTGAATACTTCGACTGTAAAAATGAGCACTGAAGAAGAACATAAAATAGCTCTAGTTTAAAAAAGAACACAAAGAAACAGACAGACTATTTTTTAGAATACTTTTAAAACATTACAGACTCAGTAGTTAAGATGTTTCACGATGTGACTGTAGGACTGGGAACAATTTTAACAACTGTCAGTGGCATTTGTTTTAAGAAACCTGAATATCACAAACAAGAGTTTTAATTTCTCTTAATTCCCACGTAGTCAAGCTAATCGTACATTAGAGCAACATTGTCACAAGCTGAGCCAATTTTCATACCAGTAACGATTCTTGAATGTTTGAAGTTTTGTTTATAAAACCTGATTCGTGATAAATGTAATGTTGAAAAACGGTCTAATTACCTTCTGAACGATGCCCTGAAACTGTTTTAAACAAGCTCAAAGTTAAAAACAAACAAACAACAGGTAAGAATTCAGTGAATGTATTACAGCACACCCTAAAACAGAGACGATAGTTTCAAGGTTATTATGATCTGTAATCTGATTATTTATAACGAAATAAATACCGACAAGTTAAAGAATTTCTGTCTTAAACCTTTAATGGGCAGAGCACAGATAGCCCATTGTGTAGCTTTGCGCTTAATTCCAAACAAACAAACAAACTTAAACATTAAGTATCGTAAAGGTATTGTTAAAGAGCACCAACAAAATCTCTGTTCCCAAGGTTACTTCATTGTTATTTTATCGTAGATCAAAGAACAATATTCCCAAAAATAATCAAACATTTAATATATCTTTGTTTCATAAAGTGTTTACTTTGTAAATTGGACAATAGCCAGAAGATCTGAGCACTTTATAACAAGATACACTTATTTGAAGGAGAGATTATATTATGGCCACTGTTTACCAAGATACACTTATTTAAAGGAGAGATTGTATTAAGGCCACTTTTTAACAAGATACACTTATTTGAAGGAGAGATTATATTATGGCCACTTTTTACCAAGATACACTTATTTGTAGAAGGAAGGAGTGTATTCTGAAAACGCCCCACTTACCAGCTTTCTTGTTCTGCGATTTATCTATAGACTGAATATTCATATCACGAACGAAACTAACACAATGACATACACCGAAATGGAATGTAAACAAGACGCTTCAGTGAAATCATATCAATAAAAATGCTGTTTGAACGACAGATATTTGATTAATTATCATCGTGGCTTTTTAAGAATATACGATATGATAAACCTAACCTGCTGATTAATAAAACAAGAAAACAATCTCTATCTGATTCGTCTTATTGATACACTCATATAAAAAATTCTGACATAAACTAGTGATAAACATTTGATTTTGGGACAATCTAAATTCAACAGCTTTCCAGTGCTGGAGTATACCGGGTGATAATATGTCATGTCATCTGTATAATGCCACTTTCTTTCTTACACGCCTAACGAAAGTCACTCTGTTCTGATTAGCAGCCATAGCTGATAATATTGATTTCTGACTAACATGAATAGCAATATTGTGGGATAATAATCCAGCACAATACATGGGAAGAAAAAGAGTAATTATCAACATATACATATATAGATAGACAAATAAATAAAATATGTATTTGTTGAACTTTGATAAGCCTACAGAACTACTGTTAGCATTCGCTACACCTATAAGTGAAACATTTCTTATTCATCATAGCTTTCAGCTTATTTACTCCTTTTGTAAGCTCCGTATCTAATATAATTTGAAAAATCTTTGTTGATATACGAAATTGAATAAACATTCTCTTTGCTGTTTGTTGTGCTAATTATTACCGCTTCTTTGCAGTTGTTGTTCTTTCGTTAAAATATTATCTATATCAATATACAAGGGTATACATAATAAGTATACATATTCACACTTAGGCATATATACACGTTCAGAATGAAAGAGAGATATCAATATATATGGCACAATGTACGAATGGAAAATTAGCAGCGTTAGTTCTAATGTATGTTAATTAAACTTACCCTATGCTTGATGTATGTTAATAAAACTTACCCTATGCTTGGTGTATGTTAATAAAACTTACCCTATGCTTGGTGTATGTTAATAAAACTTACCCTATGCTTGATGTATGTTAATAAAACTTACCCTATGCTTGGTGACAAAATATTTCTACAACCAACTTAAATTCGAGGATATATGCATTTATATCTTTCTATGTATTATTTAATGTATACCTAGATCAAAAGGGCGTATCCAGCACAATATAACCTTCTGAGAATCCCGAAGCGATACGAAACAAGTAAGGTGGTTTGTTAGGCCAGATGGTGTACCGGAACAAAATACAACACAAGCTCACCTGATTGGTCGGCCAAGTTAAATAGAGTCACGAGGTACTTCTGTTCTGAATTTACGCTTAGTTAAGCAAATGACTGGCGTTACTTACTTTAAAATTTTAAAATGTACCCCCGTAACAAATTTCAATTAACAGTGTTGATGGCTACTGTTACTCTCTTTTTCTCTAAGGCTTAGTAAACCTAAGCACTTGTAATACATGATGAACAGAAATATTTTAACCCTAGATTTACAGGTGGGATCCAAAGTGGTTCCCTTCTGGATTATAAGCACATTTTTAAAGGATTTATGTAAAGAACTACTTATGGGTTCATGACTTTGTTAGTTACAGGGTCCCTAATAACATACGAGTCACATAGAAAAAAAGTTAAAATTACCATCTGTATTGAAATTAGTCCCACTATAATATTGCTAAGATATCCTATGTGTATTTTCCATAGGAAATAAATAATTTCGCCCAATCTTACTCGATCAGGTTTTTACACTGTTTGCTGTAACAGGCAAACATGAAGTTACTCATGATGCAATATGTGGATCCCACCTATAGGAGTACTGCCGTATAGTTGGATTTTATACTGGCTTTTCAATGTAGGCGTAGGAGCATTGTCGTACAATAAAATAACTTTGCAGTTACTTATGGCAAAATAAAAGATGCTTTGCTTTCTATAAACATGCATTACAAGTTTGGTTAGTAGGCGTAGTCACGTAGATTATAACCATAAGCTTTGATATTCTTAATTAATCACTAGATTTTGGGTTTTCGTGGACACGAGTTTAGCTTTTCTAACTTAATCGAAGAAAACCCGAGTCACATAATTAAAATTGTAAACAAACATAGTAGAGTGATATTGAATAAAAAAAAAGGAAAAATCAAGTCCTCGTAACCCTAGTTACTGAGTTATCTAGCGTTCATACTTGGTGACAAGATATCTTTATAATCACTTCACAGCACGGCTAATTTTGTTTCTTTTCCTATGGTACTGCTAATAAAGTTTCGTAGACAAAATATCTACTTAAATCAGTGCAAGATATCTACTTAAATCAGTGTAAAAGGTTTCTTGTAATGGTACACACAAGAAGAAATGAATATTCAGCCTATAGCTGCATTTACTTCTGAAGATTCTACAAAGTAAGTGTAGAACATTCGAACTGTCTGAATGATTAATCAAGTTTTATTTCTCATGCATAAGTCCATTTGTCAATCCTCCCAAAAAATATATTTGAAACCGGAAACCCATTGTAGTGCAGCAGCCAAAGAAAGAAACAATCCAAGCACCGCCATAGTGTATATTATTTCAGGTTTTGTTTGTAATTAAGCACAAAGCTACACAATGGGCTATCTGTGCTCTGCCCACCACGGGTATCGAAACCCGGATTCTAGCGTTGTAAGCCCGCTGACATACCGCTGTGCCACTGGGGGGGGGGCTATTATTTCAGGTAACAGCAG
>NW_013666035.1:142089-144172 GCF_000517525.1 Limulus polyphemus
CATGCTACAGTCATCTAATTTTCATCTATTATTGGCTGGTAATTCCTGTTTCACCCTGTACTTAAGCTTTTTAAAGGAATACCAGATATGTGTAAGAAAGCTAGTTGGAATTATGATGTTTTTCAGCTTAAACAAAATATAGAAGAAACAAATCGCATTTTCAACAGCCCCCACAAGCTTCGCAGTACCCTATTTAGTATTTTATAAAAGGTTTTGGTGCAATATTCCAAGTCGTTGTTTGTAGACTGGCAAGATAACAATAATAAGAAGAAGAATTACAAACCGGTCGTTTTGAGCGGATTTTCTTTTCCCTGTAAGTTTACTATACATACTTTTTATGCATTTTAATATGTGTACATCCTTAGCTAGTAAATATTTTAAAGTGTTCTTTGAAATGAATCTTTACTGTTTAAGATGTCTTTTGCCCGAATGTTCTATTAGGGTTTTGGGCAGTTCCTTGCGATTTTTATTATGAACCATTATTGTAGTTCGTGATATCTCCTAAGAAAGGAAAATTTTAATACTACTTATCTGATTACGTTAAACTCGAAAATTGCTCATGAAATCCCAAGCCAAAATTGCCTCTTTGTTGCCATTATTTGTGCTAAATAAACAACTTCAGATTTTCTATGGATTTTTCTGGTCCACTACCAAACTGTTGGGTAGAAATGCTTTTGGTTGACGCAGCAATCACCTAGATGGGGTATCTAATGTCATGGGGTATGTAGAGCGCTTTCCACAACCAAAATAAATCTATTCAGACTTCTTTGAAAATTAATTGTCTTTATCTTCCATTTTGTCAAGAAGGAAATAAGACGATATTAATTTGTGTCTAGCACATAATACAATACCAAGAAATTAAATAACAAAAATCCAGTTTTAACTTTTGTTAAAAGTTTTTCTTTAATTCGTTAAAATAAGAAGAAACTAAACCTAACATTCACGAGTACTGTTCTAGAAGAAACAATGCAAAGATAACAAGAAGCCAATAATAAAACTATTTAAGTTTTAATATTTACGTCTGCTCAGAACAACAATAAAGCTAATTATCATGTGGCCTCAAAATGTTATGAAAATAGTATATACGTGATAATTATTACTTCATATTACCTGTCACTGGAACGTTTATAAATAAATAATTCAGTATAGGTTATTGTTAGTAATATCCTTCTGGCACAAATAACGAAATTTTTTGGCAAGCCACAGAATGGGTGGTTGCACTACTGGTTTAAAAAGAGGTCTGAACTGTGCTAAAACCGGTTTGGAAACTCATTGAACACGTTTCATGGTGGCCTTCATGTGATTCAGAGCATTGGCTAAGAAGCCAATGCTCAATGAAAGAACTCGACGTCAAGGCCAATGATTTAATTGTGGTTTTGGTAAAATGTCACTGATTTCTTGAATAATTTTGAATTAAATACGCACGCAACTGATAATCGGCTTTTCCATTGGCTTACAACATAATAATACCTCACTAAAATAGTGAGAAAAGTATCTCTGATACAAATTAAAATAAATGTAATTTATATCGACCTTCCAATCTCTAGTCTATTTACTAGCCAAAACAAGATAGTTTAGCCTAAAAAATATTTTTTTTCTTTAATCAGTTATAATAGAAAGACTTGAGGATAAGCAACTGTCAAAATAAACACCCGGGTTTCCGAATGTTAGCAATTACCGGTGTAAACGTTAGTTAAAATAAATATTGCTGCCTAAACCTAAAATAAATACGCGCTCAAACAGTCAGCCTGGAAAACAAATGTAACGCATACTAACCAACGTGTAAAACAGTCACCTATTGTAGCACATAACAAACTCTGTGTAAAACAGTCAACATTCATTATTTTTCTAATGCTTGCTATTCCCTAATATTTCAAGATTTTCACTATCTATCTATTTACTTATATATTTTTTTTCCTGTTTGAGGCTTGACAACACAAAGTATGATAACACAGGCCTCCGAATTTAAACTTCATAAAAGTTGTTTTAGTTTTAATAACGGATTTTACATAATTCAGCCACCCAGATTTCGAAAATATTATCATTATTTTTTTTATCACGTAAGGATTTTTTAAAAACTGGG
>NW_013666035.1:144557-150946 GCF_000517525.1 Limulus polyphemus
GTGCGTTATGACGTTTTGGGAAAAATCTGTACGTGATGGATAAAAATTGACATAATCTTCGGATTCAGCGTACAGGAATTACTGTAGAACATGTAAAAATTTCAAGACAATAAAACCATCACAGCTCTGTGTAATTTTACTTCATAGACATGTGTGTATTTAGTTTTGTTTAACTTAAATAAAATATAATATTCGTCCAGAATAGTAAAATTGTTGTATTGCACATAGCAAATATAATTTAAACTAGAATATTATATTTTTTATCTGAAAAATTCATGCCATAATTATCAACTTCAAATACTAAGTCACAACACAAGAAACGTTGACATCTTATAGCTAACGAAAGAGAATAAAAACTAGACCGTTTATTACGAATATACGTACGGAAAAGAAACATTATAACGTACCCAGCCATATTTCCTAAGACTTCTCTAATCCTCTTTCAAAACACCGATAACAAGTGAATTCTTCTTCTTGTACGAATCTTCATCGACTGTGTTCTCTTAACCCACCTGTTATCCACTTTATAAACAAATTCGACTTTGAAAACAGTCTCAGTCTTTCGTGACGTTCAGGAGGCTCTACAGTTCCTAGACCTATTGGTACCCAGTAAAACTTGAGCAGATAAGAAGCAGTGTATACCTTTGTTCAACTATACCTAATAGGTAAACTATATCTAGATCTTATCAAGAAATTTGGTATTACTTGATCAAGAGAGGGCACTTTCATCGCTCAGTTCATTTGGTGGCGAGCTGAAAAAATATTTGAATAATGATCTGTTTTATGTAACTACTAGCATTGCTTTATTTTGGACATTAAACGTTGTAATAAACCTTTTATTTCTGAGAACCTTACAGATATGGTGAGCAGGAATGGATTAACCTTAGCCTGTTTTAAAAAGGATTTAAATAAATGGAAGTTTTTCTCGAATCAAATAAATTAGACACAAAAACTAGGAAGGAGGAGGAAATTGACCCACATTTTCTATCTTTTCCTAAAATAACATACGTGTGAACACAGTAAAACTTATGGTATTGGTCAACGAATCCGTAACGCTTTGGGAGCTAAAAAGTAATTATTTTGTGTCAGACCAACTAAACACTGACTGTGATATCCTGTTTCAAGATGATATCAAATTTTAATTCATAATCATCTCAGTTTTTCTAAAGAAATTTTTATAGGATTTTCTACTTATTGATAATAAAACAGAAACAAGAAGACAAAAGCCCCTATATAATATCACTATATCTGCTATCTCCAAGGCTTCAGAAATAATAAATAGACTTAGCATTCCGAAAATTGTTAAATCTCGAAGTCTACGTTCGAGGGAAGACCAGTTCACTGTACACTTTGATCAACGTGTTCTTGGATTATACCAGTTTCGGAGAATTCCACTCCTTATCAGTAACCCTGAATTCAAGTTAACCAAAGAGAGATAAGCTGGACCTATGTCATAGTGAAAAGTATCAAAGATGGTAGGTGTGAACGTGCTATGTAGTCACTAGATAAAAACCTATACACTGGATAGATGAAGCGAAGAAAAAGTATCATTGGCCATGTTCACACTAATAGTATGTTTGAAGGCTTCAGAAACTTGTAATAACGGGATTCGAAACACAGTTTCGTCGTTGAAACCTTTTAAAACTGAATGGTCTTCTTAATTCATCTCTAAAGTTAAATATCTTACTAGGGTTTGGATTTCGCGTAAAGCTACACGAGGGCTATCTGCGCTAGCCGTCCCTAATTTAGCAGTGAAATACTAGAGGAAAGACACCTAGTCATTACCACCCACCGCTAGTGGGACTGACCGTCACATTATAACGCCCTCACGACTGAAAGAGCGAGCATATTTTGTGGGACGGGGATTCGAACCCGCCATGCCGGACCTAACCCTTGTTTGTTTGTTTGAAGTTAAACACAAAGCCACACAATGGGCTATCTGTGCTCTCGAAACCCAGTTTCTAGCGTTGTAAGTCTCTAGACACAACGCTTTGCCACTGGGGGGGGGGGGCTTATTAGGGACGTCTCATTCAACTTTTATTTCTAAAAATATTGAAGAAATCTTTTGGAGCTTTAACCTGAGCGGTACTTTATACACATGTAGGCTAATCGGCCAAGTCGGGAAGACAATCAGCTAGCAGCACCCGCATCCACAAGATGAAGTACAAAATAGTGTACAATAGTTTAAAGTCCAAAGACATGAGGAAAATAATTACTTAATAAAATGTGCATCCTATGAATAACATCATTAGAAAATACGGCATCGTTAGTTATTGTCACTATAACCCTCCCTCCCCCCGCCAGTGGCTTAGCGGTAAGGTTGAAGGCTTATGACGTTAAAAAACGAGTATCAATACCCGTGATGAGCATATCACAGAAAGCCAACTGTGTAGATTTGTGCTTAACAACCAACGCTCACCAGAAAACGCGCCATCTGTAGATAATACCAGTAGAAAACGCACCATCTTTACACAACGTTACTGTAAAATGCGCCTTCTAAAGACAACGCTTTGAGAAACATTTCTTTATACGTTCAAATCAAAAAGTAGCATATCATATATTAATCATGCACACTTAGAAAAGTTATGATCCTTAGGGACAATTAATATAGTTTAGGTTCTACGTTTCATTTCTTCATAAGGAATCCCATTGACGAGCGTATAGATCCCAATTTCTAATAATCTAGAGAAAGTAACACGACCTATTCAAATATAGAACTAAACAAGGATATAAGTTATTGTTTCAGACTCAAGCACGTTTGATTCTCACACGACTTCAATAAATAAAGCTATTGAATAGCTTCAGTTACCACTGTTTACAGGCTATGTTATGCGGTATCGAATATTTCAAGTCACTCTACAGTTTGTTTACATGGTTAAATAGTTAGGTACACCTTCGAGTTCAGCAAGTCGGGTTTGTCAAGCTGCTGTTGGCAGAAGACTTGTGAAATCACCAATCCATTCTTTAGCCACTCAAAGCATTGTAGGGAGGTATTACAATCTCCTATATTTTATTTCTTTAGCGTTGCACGTAATTCACAATTCTAGTGAAATGATGAGATGCAATGTAGAAAGGAGTTGGAGCTCATACTAATAAACTCTCTAGAAATACAAGCCTTTGTACACAAAATCATTTAAGAACTGAAAACAATGTAAATTTCTACGTCTGAACAGTGTTCATCAATATTCGCGTAAGGCTGGTAACTTTTTGTATTATGTTAAGCAGCTTTTCTTTATCTGTAAACTTAAAGTTCTCTATACAGATTGAAAAAAGGATATCGCGGTAAAGTGATTCGTGGTCTCGTCTGTCTATGAGTATAATGTGTTAATGTTCTACACACACACTACTGCATAGGTTTATTATGAGTATAATGTGTTAATGTTCTACACACACACTACTGCATAGGTTTATTATGAGTATAATGTGTTAATGTTCTACACACACACTACTGCATAGGTTTATTATGAGTATAATGTGTTAATGTTCTACACACACACTACTGCATAGGTTTATTTCAAACATCACATATAAAAGACATCTCTAAAATATATCACAGAAAAAAGTCTGGAAATTCATTTTTGTCACTTTGGGGACCAATGGGGATGCCAAGAACAAAAAAAGGCTTTTAGTATCAGTAATGTATATACGATGTTTTCCAAATTCTGTGACGTAAAACATCCGTATTTTGGATTTTACTACAATCCACTAAACGGAGAGATAAAAGTAGGCCATGTGTTAACTCGCAAAAAAGAAAAACGAAAACACAAACCAAAATCTTGTCGCGACAGGAGGTTAAGGTTAGCTTACTGTTGATGCGAATGTTTACTTTGTAGATTGACTGGTTGATGAAGATTGGAATGAACAGCCTGGTGGAAAGATAGAAGGTACAACTTCTTCAGGCTTTGCGACCAAACACTTGCTGGAAGGGTAAGGTTTATTTTACGTGAAGAAGTAAATTTTTACATTTTTTCTATCTCATTCTGAATTAAGAGTTCGCTCAAAGTGTTAGCCGTTGAGTTATTTGTAGAAATCATCTACAAGATCAGGCTTGATTTTTTTTAGGTTCCTAAATTTCATATACACCAAGCAAGTTCGACAGTAGCCCGTAGGTCCTGATGTGAGCCTTTATCCAGAACTCTGTTGGTTTGCAAACTAGGAACGAGTGGAGTGAAGTTAAGGTACTGGTCTTTTGAAATTTACAGCTGATGGTGCATTTGAGTGGAAAAGTCAGCAAGAATCTGAATAAAAATATCGGTAAAACTTGCACTAAATACGTAGTAACGAAGGTTTTACAATAGCCATTCAACTGATGAATAAATCTTTGTCAGCTGGTCACAATGTACTGGTTATGTACTTAAAGATCGAGGAAATAAGAAACAATTACAATGAACTGAGAAGCACGTAGAAGTATTCTTTGCCCCCAGTAACACAGCGGTATGTCTGCGGACTTACAACGTTATAATCCTGGTTTCGATACCCGTGGTGGGCAGAGCTTTGCGCTTAATTATAAACAAACCAACAAACAAAACGGGTATTATTTTTCTATACTTTTAAGTGAGAAGTTTCTGCTCAGGTAGATTTCGACCACCTTTTTATTAGCCTCGTAAATGTAGGTTGATTTTCTAAATTTGAGATTGCTAAATATAAATCATCGCCAGAGAGCAATGACCTGTCGGATTGGTGACTATAGTTTGAAATGAGTCAAGTAATGTGAGAGAAGAAAAAAAAACCAGTAGTTTTACTGTGTGTATGTTTAAAGAATAATTTTATTATAAGTGGTTTATGAACTACTTTCTCGTCTCGGTAAATACGTAAACTTTCAGTTGTTTAATCTAAGTTACATGAAACCAGATAATAATAGGGAAGTGGATAAATATTCACGTATTTTAATTACTTGGCAACCTGTTCTACATAACATGTTTTCAAAGCACAACGTAGCTTTGTGATCATTGTTGCAAACATCATTTTTGAAGAAGTCCCTTAATTTTCACATTCTCTCCTCTACACAGTTACAATATTACAAACATCTGTGCAGTAAAAATATTTACATTATTAGTTTGCACCAATAAAATACAGACATATCAACGTATTCGTAAAATACTAATAAAGTTACGTATGAACAATATTAATACTAGAAATAAACGACCTTATAACACGAAGATGCCGTTTTCATTTAATCAGACACTCAACGCTTTACAGTTTCTTCGGGAGCGTTCACTACAACACAAACCGAAACTGACAGTACAAAGCTTCAAATTGAAGCTGTAAAACAAAACGTTGAGTGTGTAATTAAATAAAAACATTTTGGTGTTATAAGGTCGTTTATTTCTGGTACTAAAAGGTCCCCTATACACTATTATGCAATACAGAAATTAAATAATACACATGAACGTTGTTCATGAGTTTCTAGTTCGGGGAATAACTCAGAAAAACCCAAATATTGTAAAAAGTAATAAAGGTGGCGAGTAGTGAATTGATAGTATAATTATTGGACACTCCTCAAGTTCTTTTCATTGTGGAATAACTCCAGTGACTCAGCGATAAGACTGAGGGCTTATAACGCTAAAGATCGGATTTCGATACCTGTAGTTGGCAGAACACAGATAGTCCACTGTGTAGCTTTGCGCTTAGCAGAAACCAAACAGTCATTGTTGAAAATATATGACAATTTTCAATAAATTAATAAATACACTTACAGAGCCACAATTCGAATGAATTTTGTGTCATTTTTTTGTTTAAGTAATAAGCTTAGGCGTATTGGAAATATACAAGTGGACGTTAGTCAGATGCAAATTAGCGCATTGTACGAAAAAGATAATGTAATATAACTTGATTCTAAAAACAATAATAATTATATATAATTAACCATTTTGGCCTGACATGGCCAGGTAGTTAGGGAGTTCGAGCTGCAATCTGCGGGTCGCGGGTTCGAACCCCCATCACACCAAACATGCACGTGGAGGCGTTATAAAATGACGGTCAATCCCACTATTCGTTGGTAAAAGAGTAGCTCAAGAGTTGGCGGAGAATGGTGATCAGTAGCTGCCTTCCCTCTAGTCTTACACTGCTAAATTATGAACGGTTAGCGCAGATAGCCCTCGTTTAGTTTTGCGTGAAATTCAAAAACAAAACAACCATTTTGATAATATATAACTAAAAACCAAAATTACATTCGTTATCTACACTAAAACGTTTGAAGTTCAGAAATAAATCTTATCTAGATAAAAACCGAGAATTTATGTACAGCTGTTTATTATTTTGGTATGTAACAAATTTGTTATTATATATTTATTTTAATATCGATGTTTGTTTAGATTAAATTTATATTTAGAAAAATGCGTGTCTTATACTGTTAAATATAAATTATAGATATATACTGTTAAATATAA
>NW_013666035.1:151198-173613 GCF_000517525.1 Limulus polyphemus
TTTGATATCGATGTTTGTTTAGATTAAATTTATATTTAGAAAAATGCGTGTCTTATACTGTTAAATATAAATTATAGATATATACTGTTAAATATAACTTATAGATATATACTGCTAAATATATCTCGAGAGCAAGAATCAACAATATATGTATGTACGTAAATGATTAAATGTAGCTTTGTATTGTTACGTAATCTGAATTTTCTAGAACCTCTCCACATGCCTATAAATATAACCAACGCAACGCGCCAAAGAAAGAGTAATTATTATTGGTTTGCTATAGTTGTTGTGGTATAAATTTCGGAAGCTATAACTATGATTGTTATAACGCCTATTAATCGGAAAACCTAGAACATTTATAAATTTCGAACGTTACAAACCATTTAACTTGGCCTGTAATCGGCGTGTGATCAGCGAGAACTACAGGGCTAGTTAGCTCCCAATTAAGTGAATTGTACCTACATCAACTCGAAATTAACTCCACCATTGTGAATCCTCGGTAAGATATCAAGAAAATTCCAGACCAGAAAGAAGACTTTATATTATTTGTAAGTTTTGTATATAAATCATTGTTTGTAATAACTATTATTATAAATTGTATTGTTGTTTGTATATTAAAACATATTTATATTAAAAAAAGAAAACTGTGTGTATCAATATTGTTGGCAAATATCATAAATAGGAGATATATTTAACTACTAAATTTAAATTATCATTTAGCTCGGTTTCAGACCATACACAATTGTAATGTATTACAACAGGTATTAATGCCATTATTCGACATTCTAAAACCAGTGTTAACATCAGGTTAAACTGTCACTGTGTTGTCACCCCACAATCTAGCAGTACTATTAACATTCAGTTAATTTGTTAATGTGTTGTCACTCAAATCTAAAGCCATTACAGAAGCTTGCGAATTTAAACTTCATAAAAGTTGTTTTGGTTTTAATAACGAATTTTCCATAATTGAGCTACGCAGATTTCAAAAATAATATTCGATTTATTCTATCGCGTAAGGATAATTTACAAATCGGGAAGAAAAGAAAACTCTTACTTGGCTCAAATTATTATTTCGTTTACCACAATGAACATTTTTGTACTATTATGTTTTTTAACAAAAATACAAACAAACTTAATAAAATGGAAGAACAATGATGTCAAACAAATATGCATCCTCATTCATCATGATTTTTTTTGTGTGTGAAATCTACGTCTTTTAGTCTCAAAACTACGGGATGTGGTTACGTATTGCGTTATGACGTTTCGTGAATGTACGTGATGGAGAAAAAAAGGATATCATTTTCGGATTCAACACACAGGAATTACTGTAGAACATGTACACATTTCAAGACAATAAAACCATCGCAGGCCTGTGTTATTAACATCTAGTTAAACTGTCAATGTGTCGTCACGCGACAATCTAAAAGCACTATTAGCATTCGGTTAAACCGTCACTAAGTTGTGACTCAACAATCTAAGAGTGCTATTAACAACCGGTTAATTTGTCAGCGTGTTGTCACACGAATCTAAAAGCATTATTAACATCCAGTTAAACTGTCAGTGTGTCGTCACGCGACAATCAAAGAGTACTATTAACATCTAGTTAAACTGTCGCTGTGTAATTTTTATTTAACATTCCACATTACTATGCAGAATATGGCTGATCCTATGATGTTTAATATTAGAAAGAACATGATCAACAACGATTTCACACAAAACATCTTCTAAACAAGATAAAATAATAAAGTTTCTTACAGAAATAGGTTACTAGGGCACTTTGCTGATGAGTTAAGGCTTATATCCGTAGGGTGTTTGGAATTAAATGATATCAGACTACTTATAAAGGTTGCAAATAGTATGTGGGAAATACCCGACGTAAATCTATTATTCTTCAAGGTTTTAGATAAAGTCACCAAATGTTGTTTATCACACTCAGTTCCAATAACCTGTGGGTTAAAAATAACCTATTTTTATCTTCTTTGATCATGGAATCAACGCATTAAATAACAGGGGTTATACAGAGTTCAAACTCTTACGTAAATTGAACTTTGACTTAAAATTTATGAGAATTCGCGAAGTGTTCTTAATTGGAATATACATGTATATTTTAATGTTGTTTGTTATCAATTTACGATATTTAGCTACGAAAAAAAAGTATTTTCAACTTTTTAGGAATAGTCATACACCTCAAATTATTAGCTAAAAATCATATGTATAATACTAAAACATTAGAAAATAAATATTATGACATTCCAAATTACAATAATAACTATGGAACAAGAGTATGGGAGTATAAAATACCATATATAAGGAACCAACTTCCCACGGAGTTATGGAATATAAATATAATTGCATAGTTAAAAAATATAAATAAAAGATTGGTGATGTTCATAGACAACTGATTAATATTCATTGAATGGTACTTTATGCATATATGATTAATATTATATTAATTTAAATTTTTTATTATCTATGCTATTGCTTGTTTGTGATAAAAGTACAATAGAAGTACAGGATATTATGTTTTTGTGTTATGTTCAATAAGTTGTTGATTTCAGATATACGTTAATGTAAAAATGAAGATTGAAATATATTTCTAATATGAATTGGGCCTTTTCGTGTTTTGTATATTTATATTTATTAGTTTATATAGAAAGTTTTGGTCACAGTTATTGAGGAGTTTTCCACAGATAAGCTGATTAAACTTCGTTGAAAAGTTTTTATATTCATATGTATATTTTTTATTGATATTTACATATTGTATGTGACAAAAAAAAATCATAGACTCAAAAAATTAAAATATTGTAAAATAAAACGGATAATTAAGGATAAAAGAACAGAATTGCAAGTATACTACGTTCCTTATAGGATTTTACACATCATTGTAAAATAAAACGGATAAATAAAGATAAAAGAACAGAATTGCAACTATGCTACGTTCCTTATAGGATTTTACACATCAATGTAAAATAAACGGATAAATAAAGATAAAAGAACAGAATTGCAACTATGCTACGTTCCTTATAGGATTTTACACATATTCAATTGTGCATTTTAGTTCTCTTTTTATTCCTTTTAATTCGTGTATACAAAAAGATTATTCAATTTTTGAGAATGCCTTTATTAAAGTTATTGAAGATAAGTTTCAAGCAATAAAAATCAAAGCTCCATATGAGAAAATGGCTACATTATAGCAAAACTCTCGAACTTAGAGAACTTGTTTGTTTGTTTTTTAAGTACAAAAGCTGCACAGTAGTCTATATACACTGTACTCATCGCAATAATCGATCCAATGTCTCTAACAGTTGTTCAAAAAAGTACTGGAAAGTAGTGCTCAGGAGAGTTTGTAGTCACCGAGGGTTCGAGGGGTGAAAAGTAGGGAGGGCTTAGAGTGCAGTTTATCATCATCAAATAAAATTGTATCCGAAAAAGGTTTACAGAGTCACCATACGCACACTCGTATTTTTACAGTTTTTTTATAATAAAGTGAACTCTATATTCCTTGGCAAACTTTTAATTTGCTTGCTTGTTTCTCATGTTAGTATAAGGATTTTATGCATTAATCTTGGTAGACAGTACGTCTGTACGTGTATCTTGAAAGAAGAATTATTTGCTGTCTTAAATATTTCAAAAGATACTTTTCATTATTTATAGAAAAAATCCTGTGTTTCTTATCGCTCAGTAAATCGTGGCTAGGGAATTAATGAGTTTTTCAAATTAAACATAAAATATTAACTATTTCTATATATTTTAAAAGATATTGCCATAAAAAGGTTGAGAGAAAACGTTCAACAGCAGCTTGGATGGTGTGGTCAGTTTGTTTCTCATCAGAAAGTTTACTAGAACACGTACTAGCGAACGCTATAAGTAAGTTTATTTGCTTCATAATTTGACACAAAGATACATAAAGCGCTTTCTGCGCATTGTAGATCATAATTTTGAATTGATAAACTAGAGAGAGAAGACAAATAGTCAACAACACCCTCCATCAACTCTTCGGCTACTCTTTCCTGAGCATATAGTAGGATTTGACTGTCACTTTTATAGCGTACCCACATCTACAAAGTGCGGAATGCGTTTTTACCATTAAGGACCACAAACCACGAATCCTCAGATTTATAGTAAAAGAAAAAACGATAATCACTAGGCCACGCCCTGCCTTGGTGTGGTCAAACACTTAGTTTGGTAATTTCATCATGAACAGTATATTATGTGACATATGAACTAAATGGTCAGGTCAGATACCCTTAAAATCCAGCCTTCATCAGTGGCTCAGCGGTAAGTCCAGAGACTTATAACGCTAAAATTCGGGTTTTGATACCTGAATTTATGTTCAGCAAAGATAGTCCATTGTGTTGCTTTGGTTTACTAACAAATAAACAAAAACTAACCTAAGATTCAGAAGTAGACATTCCTAATTTATAAAGGCTGACCACGGAGGACCAGACAACAATACAAGGTTACTCTTAACAGCAATTAACTGTCGCAACTATAACTTCCACAGATCTTGTAACGTTCGTTTGATTTTAGTTACTACTGGTTAACTCAATGTTCTTTTCTGTGACTAATCCGGATGTTACAATCACATCCCTTTTAATATTAGTTTATTTATTATTTAAAACTTTAATCTTGCAAACTCAACTACCAAGTCAAGGAGTCATCGTACCTGTGTTGCTGTTGTAAGTTTCTCCTGGAACATGTAAAGATGCTTCGTTTAGTCTGTCACCGATAGTTTTAAGCCACCATGAACTACCTAGCACTAGGTCTATCGGATCCGGCTAAACGGGTTGGCATAACTCCTCATCCCAATCTCACCCCTCTTCCTAAGGCCGGGTCACACCTACGTACGCCCTACGTTCTGTTCTCCTCAGACCTGCTTATTCCTGATCATGTAGGAACAGCCATCTTTAGCTAGTTATCACATGAACCTTCACCTGTATACTCAGGTGATTGCTATCCAAAAAGCCGACAGTCATTTTCGTGAAAATTGAGAATAAAACAATGTCCGTTATGAGATGTACATACTCACATCTTCTAATTAGAGTTAAAAATATATACTCTGAACATAGTAACTGATGACAAATTATGACTTAAAAACTGTAACATTAGTAATTTTTCAAGTTCTCAATCACTCATGCATGTATTCTATTTTTCAGCCGGTCTATTTGTTTCACGTGATACATTAGCTCTATGCTATGCCAAATTCAAAAGGAATAATATTTGATACAGTTCAAACAATCAAAGAGATCTTATATTTTTAATTACAGTGAGATATTGTTGGCAAGTTCCATATTTGGTGACTCAGTATCCGCGATTTTCTCAAAATGGACTATACCGTTTAGAAACAACTTTTAATATTGTACGGACTGAATATTTAAGCCGAACAATTGAATTATTTGCGATATGTCAGATCAACCTGACCAAAAAGAAAAAAAAATAGAAAATAAAAATAAAAATCTGCATTTTCAAGATTTTTATCTGCCTTCTTCAAAATAATTAGTCAAAACCTGAAAAGTTATTTCCATTTAAATATATACGATATTTTTAACCTGCTTGAACGCCTGTTAAGAAGAAGCAGTGCAAGCGAATTGAAGAGTCGCCACCCAATTTACTCTGAAGATGAAATACGGATTCAGTCTCAGAGGAATAATAATACACGCTCAATTATTCTATTCAACGTACATTCACCTGGTTCATCCAACTTAATCCAAAAATACACATTCAGTTAATCCAAGCACTTTACTTCAGTAAATAATACACACTGTACACCAAACATACATCGAAAAAATAATATATATTCAGCTAGTTCACCTAACTTATTAAAAAAATACACAGTCAGTTAATCCATCCACCTTACTTCAGAGAATAATACACACTGTACACCAAACATACTCCCGAAAAAATAATATACATTCATCTAGTTCACCTAACTTATTAAAAAATACACATTCAGTTAATCCGTCCACCTTACTTCAGTAAATAATACACACTGTACACCAAACATACTTCGAAAAAATAATATACATTCATCTAGTTCACCTAACTTATTAAAAAAATACACATTCAGTTAATCCGTCCACCTTACTTCAGTAAATAATACACACTGTACACCAAACATACTTCAAAAAAATAATATACATTCATCTAGTTCACCTAACTTAATCAAAAAATACACATTCAGTTAATCCGTCCACCTTACTTTAGAGAATAATACACACTGTACACCAAACATACTTCGAAAAAAATAATATACATTCATCTAGTTCACCTAACTTATTAAAAAAATACACATTCAGTTAATCCGTCCACCTTACTTCAGTAAATAATACACACTGTACACCAAACATACTTCGAAAAAAATAATACACATTCATCTAGTTTACTCCGCTTACTCTGAAGAAAGAACTTCAATACAGTCAGCCAATACAGTTAAGCATATTCGATGTTTGATTAGTTATTGTATTTATTAGTATTTTAATATTTTACTTATTTTGGTTGTTGTTTGTTATTAAGTACAAAACTACACAAAGGGCTATCTGTATTTTGCCCACTACGGGTATCAAAACCCGGTTTCTAACAATATAAGTTCGCAGACATACCACTGTGCCACTGAGGGGGGGGGGGCAATTATTTTGGTGTAACGAAATGTAATGCTTTTCATTTAAGCATGGTTAACATGTATTGTACGCTTTAATTATATGCTCGGTGGCTCAGATTTTAAACGCTAAAATTGGGTTGTTTCGATACCCTCGGCGGGAAAAGAACAGATAGCCACTTGTGTAGCTTTGTGATTATCAACAAATAATGTTACTCTAGTGAAAACGAATACTGAGCGTAAGAGAAAGAGTGAAATAAAGGTTTGGTTTGAAGTTCACGCATAGCTAGCTACACGACTAGTGGTATCATCATCATTAGATATTATTAGTCAAAGAGCAATATTCAGTTAAGTGAAATGCAGAAGAAAAAGCTTAGATGATGAAAATATCACAAAAAAATCTGAGAAAAAAATATTTGAAAATAAATTTAGCAAAATTAATAGTATTTCCAGCTTGGTAGACTTTTATTCCACACATGCCATGGAAGAGGTGATTTGTTCCTTGAATCGCTGCAAAAATTGATGAAATGTGACTCCACGTATAGAGAAAATCAAATGTAATATTTCTTCTCTGGCTGCTGAGCAGATACCGTAGAGTTCTAGAAAGAATACAAAGTTGGAAAAGAAGATGGTAGAGTATTTTGACCATCTTCTCGAGGGTAACAAGCTCTAGTCTAATTAAGTTTACAAATTACAGAGAATGTAGAGTTGAAAAGGGTAATTGATATTTTTTCGATAATTATTGATGGTGTCTGTTGCTTATCTTAACGTAAACGGACTAACAATGAAGTCAGATGCCTGTGGTAAGTGGCTTGATGAGACAATGAGAGCTGAAAAACATGTCTACACTCAAAGAGTTGCGTGTGGTAAAAGAACGAAATACCTTTGGAAGTTCAGTTTGGGATTCTATTGGAGATATACATGATGGAGAGAAAAAAGAATGAAAGAACAAAAATAATCGTGACAGTAATTAAGGGGAAAATCCCGCGGTGGTTATTAAAGTGAATTTACGTAGGATGATGAAAGAAAAAAGAATAGCAGACTTGTTAGACAAGTAATGAATAAACAAACGTAGAACGAAATAACAAAACTAGATATATATAGTAATCAAATACTCTTGAATGGCAACAAGTGGAGATAGCTGCTGGAAAATAAGAGAAAAATTTAAATATCAAGACAAGCTGCATTATTAAGTAAAAACCCTAAAGTAACATAATGTGGAAGAATGACTCATATGGAGGAACGAGAAGTTGTATGTGTCCCAATACAATAAGGCAGTGAATAAATTACAGTTCAGAGAAAAATCAACCCGAAAACGTAACATGAAATAAGACAACAGTCTGTTTGTTTTATTCAAGCACAATGAGATATCTAATCTGTATTTGTTGTGGGGAGCGATCCCCGAGTTTTAGCATTATAAACCCTCTTGAGCTTCCCGTTAACTCATCGGGGAATACAAGAAACCAAAGTAAATTTACCAAGAAAAATTATTATATAAAAGAGGAAATCAAGGAGCAGCATTTGGTTAGAAATGAGATGAATCGCTAAGAAAAGCTTAGTGGTCAACTATGTGGACTCAAGGACCACACAGTTCGAAATGGTGAAGTCATTAAGATGAAATATTCTTTCGACTAGTGGTGCCATTAGCAATAGAAATGTTGGACGAAGAGTTTTTATTTCGAACAAAGGACCTAACCGAACAAAACATCGTGTTTGTTGCTTATGGAGATAAAACACTGTTTATCTGTGCAGGACACTCTTTGAAAAACCTTACTTGAGTTTCTGGTTGTTTCTTGAACATTTAGACTTGACAGACGCGTGACTAACAGCAGAAGCTAGTTTGTTTATTGAATGTTTGCTTATGATAACATTATCGAACTTGTGAGGCTATAAAAATGACATTCCAATCGTGCAAGTTAATGTTTTTATGGTATTTTGATGTTGATGAACTAGATGTGGTATAGATTGGACAAGGTGGCTGATAGACGCACTTCTGATAACTGTAGAAGATGGATGAGACGAGCTGATATTATTCTGATTGATACGTGAACAGAACCATTTGGCAATTTACAAAAACTTTGGAGAAACACTGGACTTTAAAAATAACATTAATATACTTATTGAATGTGATGAGTTTCGGGAGTGGACAATTAGCTGTAGGAGCAGCAATAACTTGCTTGTTAAGGTCAGCAAGAAAAGTACTGAATGCAGTAGTGGACAGCTGAACTGCAGGATATAGAAGATTCAAGTTGAGCCACTTCGCATTACACTATAGGAAATGATTTTTGAGTGGAGGTTTCAGAAGTTATTAGGCACTTGGAAATAGGACAACGTGAGTCGTCTTATTTCATCTTATGAACCAGAATAGGTTAGGAAGTCTACAGACGCAGGATCCTGTGTGATCATCTGTGTTATGTATGATCTTCAGGAAGAGATGAGAAGTCTACAGACTCAGGGTCCTGTGTGATCATCTGTGTTTATGTATGATCTTCAAGACTGCCGTGTGGTCCACAACCGACTAAAGTAAATACTGTTTTTTTCCTAAAAATAATATACAATTACGAGCTCATAAGATCTTCTCTATTTCATTTCTGTGTTCAAACTTAATATTATTAAACCAATAAAGTTATTTTACAACGTGTAACATGACACTTTCTGTTACTTTCACAACGACACTAAAACTAAGTGGAATTTTTTTAGATGATTTTTAGTTGAAGAGGAAATTAATTCAAAAATGGAAGACAAAATCTAAAGAAAACGTAAGTTGTGCGTTTGTTATATTATATACAAAACTACTGAGCAGAGAGAAGATAGACAATCAGTAGCACGTGCTGTCTATGCGGAGCATGTCCAGAGGAATATCGTGTCTCTGAGTTTAGACCTACGACCGCAGCTTGGCACTCTAATCACTAGCCACCTCCGGCCCACTTATAAAAATGAGTGAAAAGGAACAAAATAGCATATCCAGATATAGTTAAGGCAAAAGCTATGTAAGTTCTAACTTTTTAGTTTGACGTCTGATACGGTGATCCAGTGAGTTTTTAATCATATATATAGAGTTCTAAACTTAAACAATTCAGAAACGATCTTATGAACTTTATCAGTTCTTTTGGTTCTAGCTATACAGATTGGTCAAATGAGCATAAAAAGTGTTATTGGGTTGTAAAGTCATTGCTATAATCAGATTTGCAATTAAAATTAAATATATTATTGACTATTATTTAATTGTTGTAAGTCGAAACACAAGAAAATACGACCTATTGTATTAGATTGCATTGACTCATCAGTTGGTACCTTTGCTGTTCACTATATTTTGGCCATAATTCACACCACATCTTACAATGTTCGACTAACTTAAGAGATTGAATCTGGTCCTAAATATACACATTAATCATTAATGAAAATAGTATCGTAATTATAATTCAGTAAATATTGTGTACATACAATACATTTCATTTAACAATACACAACATATTTTGTTTTTGGAAAACTACTTAACATGTAGCACCATACGAATAATTTAATTATTTGGGATCTGCTAAGTTTGTTTGTAATTAAGCACAAAGCTACACAACGGGCTATCTGTGCTCTGCCCACCACGGGTATCGAAACACGGATTCTAGCGTTGTATGTCCGCAGACATACCGCTGTGCCACTGGGGGGCTACGAATAAAGAAGAAGAAACAAGCGCAAGACTAATTCTACACAATTTCTATAACGTTTTCAGCCATCTAGATATTTTACAATATGTTGAAAAAAAAAGAATAAATTGTTAAAAAGTACATTTTATCAGTAACTTACCATTAATAACAGTTTTTACAAAAATATATATTGTTATTTAGTACGTAAATATATGCAAAGATGTAGTGGCGCCATCTATTTGTTATAAGAAAAACTGCGTAGACTTAATAGAATATGTGACAGATGTCACCCAATTGGCTAGTGGCAAATTTACAGCCTTACAACTCTAAAATGTGGGGTACAAATCGTTGTGGTGGAAAAAGCGCATGTAGTATTTTGTGTATTATTGCGCTAAAACAAAGATGTGATAATTAGGTTCAGATAATTTGTTATAATATAAATTGGTAGCAGTTTTTTTATTATTATTTCAAAATTTATAACTTCATAATATTTTATATGAGGCATTGGAATATACAAAAACAGTAATGTTAAAAATTCTCAGTTGATGATCCACATAGTTTCCGAAGTGTCACTGAAAATATTATTATATTTAATGAAAATATATAATCTAGTCTCTAGTATTTTCATCAGACCTATACTGATGTAATTCTATTATGTGTGAAAACTGCTGTTGGGTTAGGTCTAAGTTTATGAAGACATTGTAGATGATGAAAAAGTCCAAAGACCTCAAAACATTTGGAAACGCTAATACATGTTTTTTCCACTAGATGCCATCACAATCGTAGTTTGTATTGACCCGAAATTAACTAGGTAAAATTAGGTATAATATACATTCATTTTACATATGTTTAATTTTTTTTAGAGCTTCCTTTAATTGCACTTACCCAAATACATTACATAATTTTATGATAATTTTTACTTCACGCAATTTTTTAAACTATCATATTCTTTAGTATTACAATAGCTTCTTGATGATATTTTGTTTGTTTGTTTGTAATTAAGCATAAACGTACACAATGGGCTATCTGTGCTCTGTCCACCATGGGTATAGAAACCCGGATTCTAGCGTTGTAAGTCCGCAGACACCCCGCTGTGCCACTGGGGGGGGGGCAGTGATGATATCTAGAACGTGTTATTGTGACTTTATAAACGGTCTGGTATTATGCAAAAGAAAATACAGAAAATTTGGGTTTTCATAACCAGAGTTCGCAATGAAAGAAATAACTTTTTTTTCATTGATAGAGTATCTCATTTAATCAAGAATCATGTAAAATTTCTTCTCACCTATATCATCTGTGTTATCTTCTTTTATCTTAGATATATCTCTTGTACTTTGATGTTTTCGAAACTGATCAGCTATGTTTTTCTCCTGTTCTTTTCGCTTTTCAAATGTTTTCGTACTTCCCTGGGAATTATGTGGCGAAGGAGGAAACGTCTTGAGTGATGTTTTACTGTTCAAGTTACGAAGTATTTCTAAACTGTCTTCGTTACTTTTGGACTCATCTATATCATCTTTCTGGTTTTTCAACGCCCACTGCTCGATTATTTTTTTCCGGACAACCTGCTTGTCGATTATTCGACGCCTTTCCATTTCTATCTCGTGAAGATTCAGTTCAGAATCTGAGTCTGTTGCATCTGGAACGTATTGAGGATTTGATGTCACATCTTGAACGTTCTCTGGTTTTGATGTCATAGCTGGAATATTTCGAGACTTTTCTGTTGCAGATGGAGCTTTTTGTGAGTTTGAGGCCACATCTTGAACGTTTTCTGGATTTAATGTCCAGTCTGGAAATATCTGTTGCTTAAACAAATAGTCAGTTTCTCTTGTATTTTCTTTGCTTTCTTCTTCACTAGAAAAGTTTTCGTCCATATTAGTAATGAAAACCATTTTTGCTCCAACAATTCCATCTAATTTGACGTTCTTAGAAGTACTGAAGTTTTCCAACTCTACAGTTTCCATGTTTCTTTGTATAATGATACGTATTCCTGTTCAAGTTCAAGATGTTCTTCCCATTTATATTTTGACAATATGTCTTTAAAATCTTTATGAGGATCCCCCTTAGGATCTTCCACTATACTTAAAGTCACAGAAACATTCGTATATTCAATGCTGTTAAGATATAAATCTTTATGGTAGCTATCGGCATACTCTGAGCTTTGTTCAAAAGATTACTCCGACTTCTTGTAATCACCGTTTTCGTGGTCTTCACCCTTTCGTTCGATATGACATTGTGTTCAGCGTTAGTTCCCTCCTATAAAAGCTAAATCTTTCAATCCAATTTTAGTTTCGTGGTCAATGTCTTTCTCCATACATTTTTTCAGTTAGTGGCATTAGTTTCACTTTTCAATACTCTTCGATTGGCTACAGTATGTCGCTAAGGAATTCAAAATATCAAATATTCCAATGGACTAGCAAAGCTTGGAATGGTTAAACTTTCTCCAGAGATGCCTCAGTATATGTGAACCTCATTGCAAATTTTAGCTGGAGGTTTCCAGTAATGGTAGGTAATCTAAAAATATAAGATACAAGTTTTTGAGATGAATATTTAGTAGAGACGTACATCACAATTTGTTTATATAAATTGATCAAAAGACAGTAGTAAAATTAGCTACGCGTATTTTTAGATACTAAAGTCAATGACAAATATCAGCAAACAGCATATTACCAGATTCTCTAAACCTCTCTATCCTTGCTTCTGCTTCAAGTATCGAGTAATAAGAAATACATCATTCAACCATACGGCGAACATACACATAGACGAATTAGAATGAAAATAACTAAAACACTGTCTTTGAAATTATTGGAAGCTTTAAATGTTTCTTCACGATTTTTCAACTGTCAGAGACATTCAAGAGATGATGTCACACTTTATTCGGTTATTATTATAACTAGTGTAGTCTATATTTTTTATAATTTTGTTATTCATGTGTTACAAGGTTAAAGATGTTCTTCCAGGGAGTATACAGTTCTAAAATACTGATCTTATTGATGTTAGAGACACTTTCTTCTTGATTAGAGATGTGCTTAATAATCGTTAACAGTAAAAAAATATCATTGAAATTGTGGCAGAGAGATATGTCTGTGGACTTACAAAGCTTGAAACATAGATAGCCCATTATATAGCTTTGTGTTTAACTATGGACAAATCAAGGAAATTAATCTAAACATCTTAAAGTATTCACCAATGATGATAATATGCATAGCTTAAATTATACAAGTGGAAAACATATTTAAAAAATTTAAAGTGTAGGAATGGGTGCACCAAAAAGTGACGAAACAAGGTAGGAATGGGTATAAAACACTTCTTCTGTACAACCTCACAAGGGGACGTGTCCAACATACGGTCCATGTCTACTTCGTTTATTCTTTCTATCCTGTATGCAATAAGCCAGGTGGACTAAATTTATCAAAGTTAGTTATGCTTATCATACAATGACTAGAGGTTTCTGTGAATCGAATTATTGGAGGCAATACAAGTACTGTAAAGTCTGTTTATACGACCCATAACTTTACAACTTGTCCCTTCTTTTGCAATTGCATGAGCAGGAAATAGGATTTCGTACATTAACTATATAGATGGATTAAAATATAAAGATAAAAAATCGTAAGAGGTTTCTGTGTATCGACGTCATAGATTCGTTACTGTCTGTACTGAAGTATCATAGACTTTTGTACGTACCCATGTGTTATATAATATCATAAACACAGAAAATCGAAGTAGGTACGAGATGGATATTGGACACACCCCTTTGTGAGGTTGTACAGAAGAAGTTTTATGACACCATGCCCATTTCTACCTTATTTCTTCACTTTTTTGGTGCACCCATTCCTACACTTTAATTTTTTTTCCACTTGTTCATGCATTTTTTTTTCATACAAGGTGACATGATCTTATGCATCATTCATTCATTTGTGTTGATATCCTGTATGTATGTCATCAGTGTGGGTGTGCACCATGATATTACGCTACGTATTAGATGCTTGTAAATGCAAACTTGATTAAATTTACAATGCGTTTTATAAATTCCTTGCAAAAAAGCGTAGCTTGTCTTCTAGCCTAGAAAGTGAAGCTTCTCTCAAGGCTCACCCTACGTTGGCATACCCCATACTACTCAAAGATTCCAGATTTTGGAACATAGAGTTGTAGATTGAGAAGACCACACCCTCTTCACAGTTTTATATGACTACACCTACTCAATATACAAAATGAGCGAGCGGACGTATATATTTCAAAATGGCGTCACTTTTCAAGGTAATACTTGATGTACGTCAAATAGCTCTTACTTTAGGTGATGTTTAGTATAGAAAATCGTGAGCTCTAGCACGTGGTCCCTGTGCTATTGTTCTATTAGGTGCACTTATAACTATGGTAAGCCTGTTTATTACACAGCTAGAAGCATTCAACAATTTTAGTCAGTCAATGAGACTGAGAAATTTGTGTTTTTGTAAATATTTAGTATCTGCTCTGCTAACTTTCTCAAGTGGTTCTATGATTTCTAATGTTGTATTTGTTTTGTTTATCACCTAAGTGTGTCTCTCAAATAGTTTGAAGATTTGTTACTTAGTTGTTAAAAGTATATATGGGTAAATAATTTCTATTGAACGTATTGTGTATCTTCCCCATTCCTACTATAAGTACTACGGTACTTATGATATAGGTTTTGAATAGTCCTACAGGGGATCGGTTAAGTTAGTGAATATAAATGGTTTTTAACATTTAAAGCAGCTCTGAGTCTAAATTATTTGTTAGTCTATTTATCTATATTTGTATAAACAACGACATCAAAGTGGGGTATGATAGTTTAAAGAAATATTGGCATTATTCGTCAGTATGGTGATCCTTTTATTTCTATATAAGAAATTCCTTGAACGAGCAAAATAAACAGAGTACCTAACCTGTGGCGCCCTCCTCTGACGTTAATAGGCATGTGCTTTACTGTCTCTCGACTTATTGTACAACTGTTGTAAGCCATTATGTTCTTGCATTGTATATAAATGTGATTAATTTTTAGAACGTAACTCTGTTGCATTTCGTACAAATTATTCAATTTGGAAACTTTTTTTTATTCATAATATGTACGTCGCTTATGAATAAATTTCACAGCAGACGATACTGGCTATTCAGTGTATCAGAATATGTGTTATTTGCTTACGATCATAGGTCAGAAAATATAAGTACATCCCATTGTCATATTTTTCTTCCTTTTTCTTTTGCCGGTGTTGTTGTTATAGGTCTAAATGTAGAATAACAAGAGCTTTATATGTACCGATAACCAAACCACGTGGTCACACAAATAATTATTGTATAATAAAATAAACGTAGTCTGTGGATAGATAGCTGGAACAAGCACCTAATTCAGCAGCAAAAATTTTAAAATATATAAATAAAACTGATATTGTTTCCCTAATAAAAATCCACCTAACAAAATGCATTATCAGCTGTTGTTCGATTACTTTTAAAATTACAGTTAAAGTTACAGGTAAGTGTTCGATTAAAGTTTTTTAATACAGTTCTACTTTATTTTAGTATTGGTTTACTTTAACTCTTATCTCTGTTATGATATAAACCTTACTAAGTAGAAAGCTGCAATCCCATTTCTGGGCTGATCAGTGAGAATATAAATACAGCTTAATGATGAGAGGATCCCCATCCCACCAAACATGCTCGCCCTTTCAGCCGTGGGGGCGTTATAATGTGACGGTCAATCACACTATTCGTTGGTAAAAGAGTAGCCCAAGAGTTGGCGGTGGGTGGTGATGACTAGCTGCCTTCCCTCTAGTCTTACACTGCTAAATTAGAGACGGCTAGCGCAGATAGCCCTCGTGTAGCTCTGCGCGAAATACAAAAAACAAACGAATGATGAGAGGTTTGTTGTGTTATTCCTTACAGTTTCGTTTTCCTTTATTGCGGGCTTCGATTTGGCCCAACTTGTCATGTGTATTGGGGACGTATTTACCCTCTCACAAATACCACAGGGGACGTATTTACCCTCTCATAAATACCACATGGACATTATAGAAAATTGCTAATAATTAAAAGTATACATTTAACAGATGTTATTAAGAAAACATATAAAACTCTGTTGATTTTGAAGGTAAATATTTTCTTCTTCTTTTTACAAAAATGGTTGCTCCATTCAGTAAACGTTCTTTGCTTTCACGAGTATTTATCACAGCATTAGTAAACAGTAAAAAATAATAAAAAATCGGAGAATGGAAGATTACCTCGAGTATGTGGAGATAAAGGATCACGTGAGATGTACTCGAAGTATTACGTACTTTTTATAAAGACTAATTCA
Organism: Limulus polyphemus; assembly: GCF_000517525.1. NCBI lineage: Eukaryota > Metazoa > Arthropoda > Merostomata > Xiphosura > Limulidae > Limulus > Limulus polyphemus. Next base: position 167,736 of record NW_013666035.1, read on the forward strand.
AGTGTATGAAGAACCTAATTGACTTAGTCGAAAAAAGTACCTTTATACTATGCCAAAAAATCAAAACCAAAAACGCTCCCATTTAATACAGATATATGTTCTCTACTGTATATGTATCTATACGTACACAGCAATAGATCTTTTTTACAGCCGATACCTAATAAAAGCCGGCTATATAAAACAAAGGTGTAATTACATACACCACTATCAATGTTTCATATGTTTCTCAACGGGGAAAGGAAGTGGTTTTGATAAACATCTTGAATCAGAGGGAATAATGTTCACAAACGTTCCCATTGAACGGATGAACCAGCTTTACGTTCAGAAACAAGGCTAAGACGCTATGTGTCTCTGTCGACAGTTGATCACGTGGTTTAGTAAACAGACAAAGGGAAGCGCATTAACAACTTGATCCCACCCTTGAACACCCTACATCCCATAGACCATGAGAAAAACATGGTTGTTTGAAAAACAATCCAGCAACTTTCATACTTTGACCTTGAATCCCTTTGGAATATTCAACATTTTCTAAGGCGTCAACTTGCCAAGATTGTTTGAGATTGACTCAATAGACTGGGAGTAATTAACCAACAGGCTTTACAAAATAGAAATAGGGTTCAATAAGTTCAATTTTGACCCCCTTAGGACATTTCCCATAGTTCATAGTTTCTACATAGAAACTTTGGTTGAGATTGGCCCAATAGGCTCGGAGAAGTTGGGGTGCAAACAAACATACATTTCGTCTTTACATATATATAGATAACTACATTATATATAACAATCTGTAAAAAAAAAATATATATATATACCAGATGACATCGAAAGATAAACAATGCAAATTGTTAAATACTATATCGACCGTATACAAAGGTTTTTGATCTTCTCATTTGAACTCAAGCCCTAAACATGAAACTAGTTTAAAGGTATTGCAGTCGCAGAGCTTCGAAATTTTTGGCGAAAAGTAAAGCTTTCTAAGAAAAGTAAACTATATTTCACACCAATAATTATACTGTAAAGTATAACTTTAAAAGGCTTTTACCTTCTGCGTGATTTAAACATACTTACTATTTACAAGTAAGTAGCTGTGTTACGCTTCTGGATTGCAAATTCCAATGGCTTTAAAAAAAACTTTATTAAAGCAAATAACTGAGTAGCAAAATCGATAGTATTAGCTTCTCTAGCTGGACTTAGAAACTATTTTAAAAACTAAGGTAGATAAAATTTGATAAATTAACTCTATGGGATATTTTCTAACCTTATCTTTAACATTAAACTATCACAGATTAAAAGTTTTTTTCTTTAGCTTCAAATGTGTGTAATGCTTTCCTTCTCCAGTGTATAAGTTTTTGGTGAAACTAAGTAGTCGTTTATCGGCGAGATCATTGTGAATTTGGAAATAAACATTTCTTTCACAAATTTGATTGTGTTTTCCCATTCATTTACTACACTCACTTTAACAAGCAATCTCTGACTTAACGGCAGAAAATCTGAATATTTTGGTAGATGGTGGGGAGTATTCCATCAGATACAGAAATCCAGAAGCTTAGGGGTGGGATTCATGGTTGTGTAGGGCATGATTCGGGAATTAATTTGCTGTTTCTTTGATCCGAATAGTCGTTAAGGTGTTTCTATTCTACCAAATCCGAACACCCACACGCTATGTTTATGCTATTTCTCCAATAATTTTAGTACTCCTCTCTCCTCTTATCCTTGCAATAATCTTCGACTTCACTCAGAAAAAAGTATTAGTATTCGCCGTTCCTTACCTGATCTCGAATCGGTCTTCTCTTCTATTCTCGTCTCCATATGAGGGAAAGTCGCCGTATACATCCGTAAGTTTACTGCTCCTGTATATAAACGTGCTTTTCTTTGGGTGCTTCACAGCACCTCCTCCGTCGAAGCTTCTCTGACTTCTCTTACGGATAACTTTTGAGCAACTGGTGAGTCATCGTGAACGCACCCACACCTGCTACACTTGTAACACCTCAGACATATCGTTACTTTACATGTGCAGTTAGCTTTGAATCCGACCTCCTTTCCATTTCGACAAAAACAAACTCTCAGAGATTCTGGCTCGTTGTCTTAGCAGTTTCTCACAAGTTTCATATGCACTTCAAGAATGGTGAGTGTTCCGAATTAGGGTAAAAAAATCACCCATCTCTACTGACAAAAAAACAATCACAACTTCTTTGGATGTTATCCAATTATAGATCAGCGTACACCTCTGTATTTATCATAAAATAAAACATATTCCTGTAAATTAAAAAAAAAAGATTAAATGCCGGATATGGCTCCTACAAAGTGTTCTACCATTTCTGCTGCCGTGGAGTCAGAGATTGCTTGTTAAACTAAGCATGAAATTACTTTCAACAACGCTTATCATGAAAATTATCTGCATGGTTTGAAACTCTACTAATAAATGGGAACGAAACATGTTATTAGAGGCGTTTGGTCTCATTAAGTTAAAATATCTTTATAAGAAGGGAAATATGGAGTCCTTTTTAAAGCTTGTAACAACGTTTACAGTTAACCACAACTGTTTAAGACAAAATGTTTTTGTTTGTGATGAATAAAGGTACTACGGAAACAGCAACAAACATTTGACACATGCAGTGGCGTAGGAAGCAAGCCCCACCCCCAACTCCCCTTTTCAATCTGTATCACAATTTGGAAAATTACTTTCAGGAAAAGCAGGAGAATTCATAAAATTTAATCCAGAGCCCAAAAGCTTCCAGTGCTTTAAAGCTATCCCTGGATCCCGGCCGTAATGAGTGCGTCTATGGCGCACATTCCTTTGTTTCGCTCGTTCAAATAAACTTTGAGCCCCCTACTTATAATTAGCCTCCTATACCTTTCAGATGTGAGAAGTAACACATTTAATACTCGAACGTTTCAAAATACAAATATTCTATATTCAGTAAGCCTTATTAAAAATAGGATAGGCATACATTCCAGAATTATTACAATACCACAGTTTTAGAGGAGTTATACAAGTTAATCAGAACAAACTTAACTTTAACGAATTTGTGTTATTATCTAGAGTTGGAAGTTCATTTATAATTGTTAGACTCTCTTTAATTAAAAGTTCAGTATTTGATGTTCCATATGAGATGACCCTGAATTTTTTTAATCAGAATGGGGTAGATGCTCCTTTTATTATGTAAGAGGATGGTGGAATCTGGAGGATTTGATAATTGTTTACCAGTTCTGGTTGATACTCCCATATGTTCGCAAGTGTAACTGGCGTATAGTTTTGCCAATATAATTGGCATTGCAGCCACCAAATGTGCATTTATACACGATCCTGGAACATATAGGAGTAGGCAATCAGTATTTAAATCTGAATAAATGTTTTATCCTAAATGGTGATTACATCATTTTTAGTTTAGTCTATGGATAAAAAGTTTTAATTATTCTTACAGTTTGTTACTCTAGAATAAACTTTTGTGCGGCCCGGCATGGCCAGGTGGTGAGGGCGCTTGACTCGCAATCTGAGGGTCGCGGGTTCGAATCCCCGTACCACCATATATGCTTCCCCTTTCAGCCTTGGGGGGCTTTATAATGTGACTACAATTCCACTATTCGTTGGTAAAAGAGAAGCCCAAGAGTTGGCGGTGATGCTTCCCCTCTAGTTTTTCACTATTAAATTAGGGACGGCTAGTGCAGATAGCCCTCGTGTAGCTAGTTATGCGAGAATTTCAAACCAAACAAACAAACAAAATAATACTTTGTTTACCTTAAACAAGAAATGACCAGTTTTTTGTTTGTTTCGGAATTCCCTACAAAGCCACTCAAGGACTACATGAGCATAACCGTCCCTAATTTTGAAATGATAGATTAGAGAAAAGGCAGCTGGTCATCAGCACCCACCGCTAACTCTTAAGCTACTGTTATTAAACTCAATAGTGAGACTTCACCGTCACCCTTAAAACGCATCTAAGCCCCAAAGTGCAAAGCGCGTTTTTTGAAGCAATGGATCGCGAAGCAGATATCCTCGGATTCACAGCTAGGCATTAGACCACGCCCGACTCAAATAAGAAGAAAACAAACTTGAAGATGAGCAGAAAACGTCACGAGGAATAAACTGGATAGTTAAAGTTATGTTATATTAATTTTGTTTGTTTTCAGTATCCTGTTTGATGAAAATGAAGCATTTAAACATTATAGTAAAAGTATGGTTGATACGGAGGACAAATTCAAAATAAATACACCAACCTTGCGAAACACTTAAAATACCATAATATATATTATTATAGGTAAAACAATTTAAAATACTCACATTTTGAGATTACTTTTATCAAAGACTAAAATAATTCGCACCTGAGAAATTGTGACATATATTTCTCATGTTAATTTGAACCCTCACATATCCAAAATAAAATATTTTCAATGTTAAAACCGCTTATAAGATGATACACCAAAATATGAGATTGTTTTAAAAAATAACTTTTTATCTCCATGTTATCAGGATACAGGAAACACGTCTAAAATAATTTCTTTTTTCTGCTTATCGAGATGTATGAATTACAGAAAAGATGAGTCGGATTTTGTTCAAGGCACACTACAGAAAGTTATTTAAAAGTAATTAAAATTCGCGATATTTCGCTACTGGAATAACACAAAATAAAACATTTATCTATTTTTCAAGCTAAAACAACCGATTAAATATGTATCAAACCATACATCCTTCAGTTCAATAGTTGATATGATCTATACAGTAATGAAATACATTTAATTCATAAGCAGACTTTTCTTGAAGGAAAGTTGTTCACAACACGAAGAGATAATAAGCAATGAGGGCAAAGATTAATGATAAAAAATGAGAAACTCGAGCTGACTATCATACTTAGTTGATTATTCCAGGAACAAATGAAAACAAACGAGACAATCTGAACAAATAAAACAAATCTTTCTCAATTTAGTCATATAGTTATAACTCAAGCGTTATTGACCTTTTAGGATGTGACTTTTGTTGGTTTGTCTATCCCTAAAAGATCAGGGGTTCAACTGTTGAGATGAAGTGGATTCCAAATAATACCAAACAAAAGAATAATGGATTCCTTGTAATTAATTATGCTACCGAAAACATCTTCTCACTAGTGTTTGAGAAACTTAATAAAATATCTTTCTTAGATATAATGAAAAATGACATTAATTTTTTAAGTTTTCTTTCTTAAGAAAATATTATAATAAGTTATTCTAATGTTAAGAAAAATTCCGCAGTTTTAACTTTAATTCTGAGCATTTTAAAAAAGCCCCCCCCCAGTGGCACAGCGTTATGTCTGCGGACTTACAACGCTAGAATCCGGATTTCGATACCCGTGGTGGGCAGAGCACAGATACCCCATTGTGTAGTTTTGTGCTTAATTACAAACAAACAAATCTAAATTTGGACTCTTACCATGATTACACTTAAAACATGATTCTTTTTATACAGTTTAGCCGGCATTCTTTCTCCTTCAGTCTTTGTTGTCATTCACAATTATAAAAACACTCAGAGGAAATTTGTTTTTCTTTAGAAAACAGAAACATCCATACTTTTAAAAGTCTATAATGAGATAAAATAATTAAAACACCATACACTTAAATACTACTTTTCTTAGTAGTTGTTAATAGCACCGAAACGTTTTGTTTTCTGTCAATGTTCACGAAATAACTAATGATCTTTATTAAATAAATACTACAGTTAAAAACAACACCTTCTTTTTCTTTACACAATAAATATTTTTACTTGGGACTGATCAGCATTATACTCGAAATTTCGACTCTCCTGAAATTGATGCGTTAGAGCGTCTAAATAAATAGTAACTGTAAATCAGTCCCAAGTAAAAAACATTTATTGTGTAAAGAAAAAAGAAGGTGTTGTTTTTTAACTGTA
>NW_013666035.1:173634-177275 GCF_000517525.1 Limulus polyphemus
AAACATTTATTGTGTAAAGAAAAAGAAGGTGTTGTTTTTAACTGTAGTATTTATTTATGTGTGATTTTCCACATGTGTCCAAGAAGAATTTTAAGGGTCTTTATTAATGAAAAACAGAAACGTATAGGAGTTTACAGTTGATAAACAAGAAAGGTGATAGAGTTAAACAAACCTCTGATGTTCAGTTAAGAATTGGGGAAAAAATACTTGACATTATAAAACATTAAAAATTATCACGACGTAATTAATATTGTCAGATAAATAATACTTAACTTGCAAGACTTACCTTTTAAATTCTAAATATTAAAAGCATTAATTTTCAATCTATTATCGGTCTTATCTGCATAGAACAAACTATAAAACTGATTATAAACTTTGGACACATCGAAGTACTTTCAGAGATAAATCTCTTTTTAGTAACCATGATTTAAAAGATAGTTCTAATATAAACCATTTTTGCACTTACCAAAACATAAATGCATAAGTTGACTTTTTTATGTTAAGAAAGTAATGTTTGGTTTTAACTTTCAATAAAATATATATATATAAAAAATTTTTAACTACTAATATTTAATTGTCATTGTTGAATAAATCCTCACATCATACAAACATAGTAAACCTGCTGTTAAAGCATAAATATTTTTGTTCGGTGTTTGACATGACCTGAACCTGGTGACACTTAACAACCAAACATTCAATATTAAGCTTCGCAGCATTGTAATATAATCGGTGGGATGAGCTAAGTTGAACCCAAGTTACATTTTATAAGCCCCCCCCCCCTCACATTCGTAAACGTCGACATATTTAGTTAATACCCCCCCTCGTTTTCGGGTACAGATAACTTGTTAGTGAGGTGTAATGATCCAAGTTAAAGGTTTTAGTAATTTGATTTAAATGTTTTGTTTGCTAGAGGTACCTTTGGCATGACATAATGATGACCATTGACGTCTAAAAGTTTACTGAATTCTAGAATTCAAGTGACGTGATGAGAGCGAGACTTCTCTACTTTTCTAAAAACATGAGGTAAAATAGGTAATAAATGTATAATAACACCAGAAAACTCTTAGGTATTTACACATTGAGTCAGTGAGAGTTGATTAGTCAGTCAGTGAGTCACTCATTCAGTTAGTGAATTGTTTGGTGTGTTTTGAATTTTACAAAAAGCTACACGAGGACTATCTTTGCTAGCGGTTCCTAATTTTGCTGTGATATACTAGAGGGAAAGAAGCTAGCTAGTCAACACCACCTACCACCAACTCTTGGGCTACTCTTTTACCAATGAATACTGGGATTAACTGCCACTTTATAACACAACAAAGGTTGAAATGACGAGCATATTCGGTGAGGGGATTTGAACCCACGCCCTACAGATTGCGAATCGAGCGCCCTAACCACCAGACCATCAGTTAGTGAAATTCTTAATGTGTTATCGATTAATTACGTAGTGTGTTAATCGGACAACTTTGAGTTTTATCGTAGATACGAAAGGACATTTAATAAGTAAGTGACTGTGAAGTTTTATTTTTTGAGTTAGGTCTATAAATGTAGCTTGTAAAACTTGTACGTTACAAGCGAAAAAATAAATAACTTTCGTTATCGTTAAATGGGCCAGACTTTGCATTATTTTTACCGAATAATAATAAGAAAAAAACCCACCAACAATAGAAACAGTTACAATACACAAGGAATATTTCTACAATGTCATCATTCCTCCTTTAGATAAGCTAAGTTTTTAGGAGGAATCCCGGTGTATATTTATCTCAAACAATAGTCAATCCACAGCCTTGTGGGACGACTTAACAAATTAATTTCCTCAACTTACAAAAGAAATTAATAAAAACAGTTAATGATCAATAAGGAATCTCCCTTTAATTACTTTCTGATTAACAGACTTAATTAACATTCAATAAGAGAAGTAAGGACAAGAATAAAATTTTGAGAAAAAGTGCAAAATATCATTTTATAGTTAAATATTTTCTGTTAAAAGCTGATGGGGGGCGTTTGGATTTCACTATTCAGCGAGGGCGAGAATAATTATATTTCTGAAAACGTCACGACTTAACCTTAAATAGTTACAATTCATGCTCAGTCAGCAAATATTTTTGCTTAGCCTAATATACCTTAGTTACAAATAGTTTACTATCGAATATTCATACTTGATGTACAAACAGCTTTCTTACTTGACTGATACAAACATTTGTATGTACTTTTGGAAGAGGGAGGGAAACCATTAATGACATATAAGCCTAATAACTACATACTAAAAGATATCATTCTAATTTAAATGTTAAAAAAAAACACTTAAATACCTCATCATTAAATTCCATTATCGTACGATTTGTCACTGGGTTGTCGTGATATGAATCAAGAAGATGATACTATAGAATTGTAGGAATGTAGTAGGTGTTTATGATTGTAGGAGTGTAGTAGGTGCTTATGATTGTAGGAGTGTAGTACGTGTTTGTGATTGTAGGAGTGTAGTATGTGTTTATGATTGTAGGAATTGTAGTACGTGTTTGTGATTGTAGGAGTGTAGTATGTGTTTATGATTGTAGGAATGTAGTATGTGTTTATGATTGTAGGAATGTAGTATGTGTTTATGATTGTAGGAGTGTAGTATGTGTTTATGATTGTAGGAGTGCAGTAGGTGTTTGTGATTGCAGTATGAGAAGTATGTGTTTATGATTGTAGGAGTGTAGTAGGTGTTTGCGATTGCAGTATGAGAAGTACGTGTTTATGATTGTAGGAGTGCAGTAGGTGTTTGTGACTGCAGTATGAGAAGTATGTGTTTATGATTGTAGGAGTGTAGTAGGTGTTTGTGATTGTAGGAATGTAGTAGGTGTTTGTGATTGTAGGAGTGTAGTATGTGTTTATGATTGTAGGAGTGTAGTATGTGTTTATGATTGTAGGAGTGTAGTATGTGTTTATGATTGTAGGAGTGTAGTAGGTGTTTGTGATTTCAGTATGAGAAGTATGTGTTTATGATTGTAGGAGTGTAGTAGGTGTTTGTGATTTCAGTATGAGAAGTATGTGTTTATGATTGTAGGAGTGTAGTATGTGTTTGTGATTGTAGGAGTGTAGTAGGTGTTTATGATTGTAGGAGTGTAGTATGTGTTTATGATTGTAGGAGTGCAATCTGTGACTCTAACATCAGTTAAGGGTTACGTTAAAGATTTTTCCTCCAGGTTTACACGGAAAACTTTCTTAGATGTGGCCTCTACAATTTAATATATATAAACGCCAGTTGTCTTTTGGTAACGCTCCGTTGGTCTGTGTCGTTTTGCAACAAAATTACGACCTGATATCGTTGTCTTAAGTATGTATCTAATACTTCGAACGTTCACGGGGACTGGCTTGAATTCTACTTTTCCGATCGTTTTATTCATACACTTAGCTTGACGTAAACATTTTGAATTTCTTGGAAAGTTCTAAAAACATCTATGCTAGAGTTTAGTGTCCATAATTCGTATGTTGTTATTAGGTTTTCGTGAAGTTTTCAGTTTTATTATCACTTTTTTGGATAAAATATATGTTTCCTTTCTTTCTTCCAAACTTATTGCTATCAGTCTTAAGAAATGATAGTACCGTATTTTTCGGAATATAAGACGCACCGGTGTATAAGACGCACTCTTATTTTGAAG
>NW_013666035.1:178275-184147 GCF_000517525.1 Limulus polyphemus
ATCCACTTGGCCATGCCGGGCCATATTTATACTATGAAACTGGAAGCCATGAATCGTGAATACCCTTTGTAAGTAACGAAAGCTGAGGTGGAATTAGAATCGAGATTAAAAACAAGGAGAAACAAATAAGGAACTAAGTTAGTAATTGTCTTTTATCTCATTCTTCGAGCTTTTCTCAAGCATGAATATGTTTGATTTTAACAGGAATGTTAAAGTTAATGATAAAAGGGAAATTACATGAAATCATTATGTTTTATGAGATATAAGAAGAAAATCGGAATATAATATATTAAGAAAATAAGTCTTTCCCACGATCAACAAATCCTGATTAGTTATATAGTGTTTGAAAGATCAAATAAGAAAAAAGGAGAAAAAACTTTGAAAAACGAATAGAATAATTCAGAGTTTGTTGTTTTCGACTGATCATTTTAAAGATAACTCAAATATTCACGTCAAGAGAGATGAAGTTTCTTATAAAGTAATCGCTGAAAGATGGCTTATGATTGAACTTTATGGTTTCAGCTCAAGATATAATCTACAATTACAGCTTCCAATGTTTCATGTCAAATAATGTGGTTCAATGAATTATCTAATAATGTATGTATATATGATATCCCATGAAACATTTTACTTAGCTAATGTAGCTTTTTGAAATAAATTTTATGATTTTCAAAAACTTCCAGTATTTCCTTATTGTTTGAACGCAAATGTTTCAGCCCTTCAGTCACATCTGGAAGTATTAAATCCATATCTGGAATGTATGCTTTCTTTGGAATTTCGCGCAAAGCTACACGAGGGCTACTAGCGCTAGCTGTCCCTAACTTAGCAGAGATAGACTAGACGGAAGGCAGCTAGTCAACACCATCCACCGCCAACTCTTGAGCTACTCTTTTACTAACGAATAGTGGGATTGACTATCACTTTATAACGCCCCCACGGTTGAAAGGACGAGCATGTTCGGTGTGACGGGGATTAGAATTCGCGACCCACAGGTTGCGAGTCTATTGCCCTAACCACCAGGACATACCAGACCTCATTATCTCGACGAAAGAACATAAACGTACGTGACGTACATCAAGTTATTTTAGATTTTACATTTCAGTGTATACGTTTATTATATTCCCTGAGTGTAGTCTTTATAATTATGAGGTCTGATATAATAATGGAAGAGGAAAAAAAACCAATTAACCATACGTACAATATATTTTACATATATATATGTTTTTAAAAAATTTCTTCAAAGGAATTCGCACAAATTAAATTTATGGGTTGGATATAGAAATGTTTAAAAAAGCCTATCGTGCAGAATAGTTCTTTAGCTGTGCTACCTTAAAATGTACAAGCAACAAGAAATAAGCAATAAATGGATTCTTGACTTTAAAAGCCAATCGACATAGATCATAAATACTACGAAAATTATGTTTGTTATTACTAATGAAGTGAAAACTGAGATTTGCGAAATACAATAGACGCATCTATTCAGCAAGCAGAGGCTCTGAATCGAATTTCACCCGAACTACGTTTTCACTTACATCGAATAAAAAATCTATACAATTGATGTACAATACTAAACTGTGTCTTATTTCTGCACTGATTGGAGATACATCTCAAGTACAGCTGATCTATTTGCCGATAATATAAATAATTTGTAATCTGTGCAATATCAACGTCTTTTAACATAAATGTGAAGACAAGTCCGCGTGGAGATGACTGTTATCGGCATCATATGAATAAATAATACTTGATAGGAAAATAATGTTTCAACTTGATTCAAAGAAAATATTTGGTGCTAAAGAAAAACAGGTGGATTATAATCAAAGTTAACCCTGATCTAAGTCAGTATCGTGGAAAGTACGCACTATATGGCCTGATTATATCATATTTATGAAGGCAGAAAAATGTAGATGATAAGGTTTGGCCTTAGTTTTGAAATGTGGACATTTGTTTAAGTTAAAAAAAATTAAAAAAGTTTCACTAAGTTCTTGAAAATTATCTTGATATTAAAATTAAAGTGTATTTTAAATAACAAGTTTTTAAAGAAGTGTGTATTTTCATAATACACAGTCTATAATCTATACGATATTTTTCGGAATATAAGACTCACCGGTGTATAAGATACACACCCTTATTTTGAAGACAAAGTTTTGGGGAAAAAAAGCTACAGTCGCATTTGAAAGATTTTTATTGAACAAAAATTCAATTTGATACTTTAAAAATTAGTATATATATTGTTCTAAACACAAAAGAGCTCAAAACATCTAAATAAGAAAATACCGTAAATCAAAAAAAGGTCTACCGTTATTTAGTTTGGTTCAAGACCTACACAATCTTCATTGCTTTCACTGTAGTTTATTTTTTATTATTTAGGGAGCATTATAAATAGTTATGTTTTTAAAAAAAACTACTATTGTTATAAATAACACATTCAATTGAACTAAACTATGCATGCCTATTTAAATATATTTACACATGGCTTGTGTAAGATCAACCAAATCAAACACAAAAAGAAGAAGAAGGAAAGGTAAGCAGCTGAAGGAGGAGCCCAAGGTGGTGTTTCATTATGAATTCTGTACTTGTTTGAAGGTAAACATAAGTATTCATCCCAAAAAACAACAAAACCGTAAAAAAATTGTCATTTATTTGCATTTAGTGTAGTGAAAGAAAAAGAAAAGAAGAAAAGCAAAGGAACAAGAAAATAAAGAAAAAACGGTGTGGAAAAGGGTTCACTTTTCCGGAAAATGTAACCGAAATTGCAATTTTCAAACGAAACTAAAATTTCGAGTATTTATGCCTAAAATAAATAAAAACACCCTTGAAAATATTTTTCGCTTTTCTATTTTAGTACTATATGCCCTGTTTCAGTGTGCAAGTTCTGCAGTCAACGTTTCGCAGAAATCGGCAATACATATCAGGAAATTTTGCCACCCCGAGGTATGTATTACTTGTTAAGTTCGGGAAACAACGAGGAAAAAGAACGGGTGATTGAATTAAAAATTAAAGATGGCAACAGAAATGTTACTTTTATTTTGAAATAAACAAGAGTTAAGAAAATACTGGAAATACAAAAGGTAAATAAAGTACAAGTGTGGCGATGTAACTTGGGGATTCAAGGACTATTGACAACTTTAATATTCTTCAGATCTTGAGATAGTTACGGAATAAAGCCTATTTATCGCAAAAGACCATAATGAGGTGAATAAAGCTTTTCTATATCATATTTTGGAGAATAGCTATAAACATATTGTTTATTTAATCGTATCTTCATATTTGTATAAATTTGCGAACCATAGTTAATTTGTTTAAGCGCAAAGCTATACAATGGGTTATCTACGCTGAGCCCAGCACTTGCATCATACCAAAATATTTATTTAGTGTATAAGCCCTCAAAACTTACCGCTTAGCCACTGGGGAGCATAGTTTTGAAATCACTGTTGTAGAGGGTTAGTTGTGTATGTTGGAATGTTACAGAGATAACTGCTTTCACTACTATGATAAGCTAGCACAAAACAGAACGAGAATGTCTGTTTATATTTTCCAGATAAGTATTATAAACATTAGTAGATAAAAAACAACAACAACAACAACAAAAGGGGATTCTCAATAGCCGCGGCACTTGAAATTCTTTTAGGTAGGATTAGAGTTAATTAATCTTTTTTTTATCTTTTTTATTAGCTGTATTTTTGTGCGCCCGCAGTATCAAACGTGGTGCGCGCGTATACCCGATTTAGTTTTATTATTCACCAGGATCTCTACTAGCCTACCCTCAAATTGAAATTATTTTAGGCAGAATTAGAGTAAACTAATCTATGAGACCTTGAGCATGATCAAATACGTCAATCGAAAAGGTTTGACTTCCTGAGTCCAAAACTGTAATTAGATCTCAAATCGGTCAAGAGATGACGGAGTTATGAGCTAAAAGCTTGTGCTTGAATAAACAAACTCGGAGCCTTTCTGTGAGTCGCTATGCAGCTGCTAAAAATCCTGAATTATAATGATATTTTGGGGTAAAGTTCATGACGACTGCCCGTTTTTCTGCTGTTAATTATAGTCCTACGTCTTTGCAAAGCTGGAAACTAGAGAAGTATATTGATTAAACTATACTTTCTGCAAACATTATGAAACTTCTGAGATAATAATAATAAGAGGTTAGATTTAACAAATTAAAAATATATTAAATTCAGATTGTAACAGCAAGACATACATGTTTTACACTTTCAATTTGGTGTTAATATTTAAAAGAATTATATTCATATACATAAACACATATGGGGGTAACAAGTTGGATACATTAAATGCTGGGTAGAGCATAGCCCATTGATTAGTTTGCCGGTCTGAGGATCCAAGGTTCACGTTCCGCATTTTGGGGTTGTGGGTACGTTATAAGAGTGACAGTCAACTCCAAATACTCGTTTTGACAAGAGTAGTCCATGAGTTGGTGTTGAATAAGCTGCCATCCGTCTAGTCTATAAAGCCCTCGAGCAGCTTTGCACTAAATTCTAAAAACAGCAAAATTAAATGCGATTACTGAAATATGCGATAAGCACAAGTAGAGTTTGTTTGTCATGAATTTTGTGCAAAGCTACACGAGGACTGTCTGCACTAGCCGTCCCTAATTAAGTAGTGAAAGACTAAAGGGAAGGAAGCTAGTCATCAGCACCCACCGCCAACTATTGGGCTACTCTTTCAAAACCACTCTTTATAAAAGTAATGGATAAAACAAATTAAATATAAAATATCGTAAACTCTACTATCGAGTTGAGTAGCAATACCATGTCTTTACGGATGCCCACCCATTTTCTATTGACATTAGGATAAAAGGTTATGAAGCTATGTGCATGTGGCCTATCTGATATGAATCCGCTTTGACAGTAGTTCAAAGGGAACGGCGCAAATCATGTATATGTTTCCACTACCTCTAACTATATCTTACCAAAGCCAGAAACTGCCTTATGCGATTAAAAGAAAACGAATTAATGTTTGTTAAACGTTTATACATGATGATAAGAAAACGATTCTTTATGTATTTCCCTATGTGAGTGTCTTATACGCTTCACTTCATAATTATGTAAAAACCTTTGAAGATATTTATCTATCTATGTAAAATTAGCATAAAAGTGTAATTAAATTTTTTAGAGCAGTATATTTTTTATTTTAACGTTTCTCACGTTTTATGAGTGAAATTCTCAAGTTCTACTTCGAATTTTTTGGCTCATGCCCCTCCCTCAGGGCCTGGCATGGCCAGATGGTTAGAGCGCTAGCCTCACAATCTGCGGTTCGCTGGTTCGAATTCTCATTCCACCAAACATGCTCGCCCTTTCAGCCGTGTGGTCGGTATAATGTTACAGTCAATACCATTATTCGTTTGTAAAAAAGTAGACCAAGAGTTGGCTAAATTAGGTATAGCTAGCGCAGGTGGCTCTCATGTAGCTTTGCGCAAAATTCAAACCAAACCAAACCCCCCCCCCCCAGTAGCACAGCAGTAAGTCTGAAAGCTTAAAACGCTAGAAACCGGGTTTTTGACACCCGTGCTTGGCACAGCACAAATAGCCCATTGTGTAGCTTTGCGATTAACTACAAACAAACAAAAAATGCTTCTGGTACTGAAAGGGTTTAGAAAAAATATTAATGTGTTTTATTTCAAAACCTTTTGAGATAAACTATAACATAGAAGTTTACAATTAAATATAAAGTTCTGAGTATAACTTGACAGTTTTGAGACAGTTCGAAAAACCGGTGCATTTCTTCCATTTACCTGAGATGTGTAAAATATAATTTTCAATATATATACGTCTCCAAATACTGAGCAGAATACTTTAAGCTTAGTATGGTTTGTTTGTTTTGAATTTCGCGCAAAGCTACACGAGGGCTATCT
>NW_013666035.1:184304-191203 GCF_000517525.1 Limulus polyphemus
AATAGTGGGATTGACCGTCACATTACAACGCTCCCACGGCTGAAAGGGCGAGCATGTTTGGTGTGACTGGGATTCGAACCCGCAGATTGCGAGTCGAGCGCCGTAACCACCTGGCCATGCCGGGCCAGCTTAGTACGGTAAAGAGTTCGATGTTATTACGCTTCCGCAACTAAAAGGCTAGAGCGTACTCAGCTGCATATCGCGGATCGAGCTTTTTATCTTCTGATCCGCAGCACGGCGTGCTAAGGATTAGGCTACGTCTGTTCTTTTTTTTTTAATCCAGACTATAGATTTCACTGATATATGTTTCAATAATATTAATTCAACTATCCAAACTTCGTTAACGAAAATCGATATTTTCACATTATACAAAATGTATAACAGTTAATATATTTTTGAGAGATGATTTATTGAACTTTGGAATAATAAATATAGGGATTCTTAGTAAATGTTTGATCTGTGCTCTAAGAATTCTTGGTAGTTGTGTAATTTGTGCTCTAAGAATGCTTAGTAGATGTGTAATTTGTGCGCTAAGGATTCTTAGTAGATGTGTAATTTGTGCGCTAAGGATTCTTAGTAGATGTGTAATTTGTGCGCTAAGGATTCTTAGTAGATGTGTAAGATGTGCTATAAGGATTCCTAGTAGATGTGTAATCTGTGCTATAAGGATTCCTAGTAGATGTGTAAGATGTGCTATGAGGATTCCTAGTAGATGTGTAATCTGTGCTCTAAGGATTCTTAGTAGATGTGTAATCTGTGCTATAAGGATTCTTTGTAGATGTGTAATCTGTGCTATAAGGATTCCTAGTAGATGTGTAATCTGTGCTATAAGGATTCATAGTAGATGTGTAATCTGTGCTATAAGGATTGTTAGTAGATGTCTTACCTAGTGTGAATTATCTTCTTGAAGCTCACTGATTTCAATTCAAGGAATAAATTAAAATGATGCACACCTTTTGCTACTCACAATGTCAAACGGTTTAATTGCCCTCATTGGTAAGGTTGTTGCCGCACAACAAGTTATGACGTTAATTCTGAACTTCTGAAACTATGCGACGGAAAACTATCATGCACGAAGTACATTTCTAACTGATTTCGCTTCTTTAATTAGAACTGATAAATTCAGTTGCTTAAAGATAAAAGCTTCAAATGCTGTCGATAAGTATAGCTATTCCTCTCTTTTACTGCAATTTAACCTTGACATTTAGATAGATGATAACCAAACATCAAAATTAGAAACAAATTTCAGTCAGCAACTGATGTATCACGTAAAACGTATTTATCTTTGAAAATACAGGCCCATTAGTAACATGTTTCAGATAGATTAAATTAATTAACATATCACACAGTTACTGTGCTTTTAACTTATACCTTGAAAATACAAATAACATTTACAAAGAATATATATATATGCATATTTCAATAAGGATGGTTCAAGATAAGTTCTTGAAACCTTACGTTCCTTCCAACTTGTGTATTCTAATTCAATTTTTATATATATAGTTATTGAGACTAGATTGTTTCAACACACCGTTTCGGTTATGTTTTGTTTTTCGGTTATTTTTTATTGTTGAAAGAACGTGTTGGTGCCTCTCTTTTGCACACATTGAAGTTATGGTATCGGTTTTACTGAAAACAAAATTTTAAGGTTCTTGAACACGAAGTTTTAAATTTAAAAGTTTAAGTAAACTTAATCATATTTTGTTTTAACGATTATATCAGATGCTTAAACGTCGAAAACGAATAATATTCACAAAGTCTGCAAACAAAAGATTAAGAATGTCTCACAATTGATAATATTCCATGAGAGGACACAACTTGATGAAGAAAACACACTTTACCCTGACAGAAGCTGAAACGACAACCTAATATGATAATGAAAACACACTTCACCCTGACAGAAACTAAAAAATGCTAAAGGCCATGACCAAAACACAGATAATCAAAGCAAATATACTGTAATACTGTTCCGATGTCTGCGAAAGAGAACTCGGTTAGTGTATATAGACATAAATTTAAAAAAATAATAATGAAACAAACTTGAAGCAGCTTCTCTTTAAACTGTAATTACTGTTTTGTTTGTGCTGATTTTGTCTTTATCTATGCAATAAGATATAAAGAATAAGCTTCATTATATTTTAATTTGTTTTATGCCAAGTTTTGTATTTTTTTTAAGTCCAATAAACTAATTTTTGGTATTGATTTTACATATAAACTGTACAGCACTCCCAAACAATTTTCAACAAAAGACTAACGATCATTAGACCTCAAGTTAAGGGTATGCAGAAAAAAAAGAAGTTTTCCAAAACTGGTGTACTTAGCTAGTTTTTACTCGGTCAGTTACTTTAGCATAGAATATGTATAATACAAAATACTTGCTTTATGTTAAATGTATTTCAGCTACACAAAGGACAATCTGCGCATATTAGTTTCTAATTCTGAACTGGTAGACTAGAGGTAAGACAACCAATTGACAACACCGCCAACTCTTGGGTTACTCTTTTCTAATCAAATAGCGGGATTTAACCGTCATTCTTATGGCGTTCTACAGCCCCAAAATGCGGATCGCGTTTTTGCGGCAAAAGGTGGCGAACCATGAACCTATGGTGTATTCACAGTCGGGGCAGGCTAACTACAAGGCCACGTTTTCTCCGAAAACATGTCTACGTTTTAACTTTCGGAATGTTTAGATTTATTAAAGTTTAGAAATTAGATATGTATTTGCATGTAACACGATTTATACATTTAATGTACTAGGATGTAACTGTGTATATTTCTTTACATTTTTTAAATGTATCAGTTTAGGACGGGTGTTAACATGGTTGTTGAAAACAAAGTGGAAAGCATCATTGTTACTTTAATTTTGACATGCTGAACACTACTGAATTAGAAACTTATATGTAGTTAGGAGAAAATCATATAGTATTTTATAAACCAAAGAGAAACTCAAATTTTAGGTGTACCTATTTTGTTGTGTAAAAGTTGTAGATCCAAAATGTTATACAAATTTAAATCTAGTGTGAATTCAATTTATCAAAGTTCTACACTTTCAGGGAAATACTTCAAAAATAAAAAAATATAAACTCTCGTTTTCCTTATCTCCAAGAGCATTTATTTATGTTGTTGTATTTCAAAACATATTACAGGTTCAACACTTAATATGTTATGTTTTTTCAAAAATGGCATTTATTCACACTTTTCTTTTTTCAGACTATCAACTACATTATCGTATTTTTGGCATCCACAAGCTTCAGCATAATAAAAACAGAGTTTCTGGCATTTACAGCCCAGTGTTCCACAATCTTTTGTGCACTAACATGTGATGATCTCCAAACAACTATCTATAAAAAATGGGCTTTATTTGGTATGTTTGTGAGGATAATAAAGTATCTAGTTTACACACTTAGCTATGATTTCTACTACATATCTGCCTGTATTACTGGATCTCTTTGGATCATATTTAAACCGAGTGTTCAGTTTACACCACTGTAAACTGATATCATTCACTTGCCGAGATTACTGTAATAGTGTACGTATAAAGTCGTGTTCAGCCTAATTACACTACTCTGATATGATCACTGAACCTCGTCATTGGCTACCAATTGTACATTGTGTAACCATGGGGACAGCTACTAACTACAAGTTGGTTCTTACAGTAGTCTAACGTACTGCAACTTTCAACGCTTAGAAACAGCTACTGTTTTATTATTTTCAATCTACAATTGAATAGTTGATTGTCTGCAACAGCACATGTTCCTATCAAAGTACCGGCTGAAACACCTACTTCATGAAGTTCACATGCACCTTGTTGAGTCATAATTCACATATTAACATAACTTAGGTGATGAATTTATGAAATAATTAAGTTAAGCTTGTTTTAAGTGACGCATTAGGTGTATTAATAAGATTTGTGGGTATTATATCACCATTTAACGTCTACAATAAATGTATCTAGTAAATTACAGGTTTACAGGTATTTAGAGGAGAAAATAAACTTAGCAACCTAAATTTTCAGATTCATCATATTTTTTCTGGTCCCCTTTTCTGATTCCTGTACCAGGTATTAGGCAGAAAGTAAATATTAGGCTCAGTCTGTTTTATGATTTGTCACATGGCACTGAGACAAATACAAAAACAAGACCTTGTTTTGGAAAATCAACCGCAAGAAATCCTTAATGTTACACAGAAAAGTATTTAAGAAGTGTGACTATGATTTCCCTCTCAGTATGATGACTTGCCAAGGTTGGATATCACTTTGGTTATGTTATGTCCGTGAAGATAAAAATCACATTCATTAGTATTGTGCTAAACATCATTTTGTTAATATTTCATTTTCGCTTCATCAAGTCCAGCCTTGTGGTGGACGACATGTGTCCCCGCTCAGGGCGACTACCCCAAGGGACGCCAAAACTGACATTGAAATTAACAGTTTTTATTAGAAGCAGAGGCGCCAAATATAATGTTCGTATAGACCACCATTTTGTCTAGGGCCGGCTCTGCGTTCCATTTCGTCAGGTCGTGGCACTCGGTACCGAACTAATTGGAGTGAAATAGCAAAAATAGCGGTATTTACTTCGTTGTAATGATGCAAAAAATAGTAGCAGTTAGTCGTCAGCGAGTCGTGAAATTAAACACGAAAAATTGTGAGAAAAGTTAAGAGATTGCAGACCAGTATAAACCACTGATTCAAACTGGGATGTGGCTATAGATGTTGATTAGGGTTCTGATCCCCTGAAAACCGTTTTTGCTGAATATGTAACTCATCTGAACAATACACGTATCAGTTCCAACCACTCCATGTCTACATCTAACTGGTTATAAGATTGTACGTTTTGCTAAAACACTTGAAATGTGAACAAGTAAAAAACTGCTTTAAACTTGAGTGGTTTCTAGTTTGTTTTGTACAGCAGGTATGCAAAGTTAATTAATGTGTATGTTTAATTAGTCAAAGCTGTTTCAAAGTACATGGTCACCAGATGTTGATCGAAGTACACAGATTGAGTGTTCTGGGATTGGAAAACTTGGGGTTGATAAATTAAACAATCCAAATTATATCTTATCTTGAGTAACCTAGTTTACTTGTTTAATATGATTTGAGGTAAATCTCTTAAGAAGTCTGGTATTATCAAACACAAATGATAAGAACAAAGAAAATACGAGCAATATATTATATCCATCATAATAATCCTAAAAGGAAAATTATTATCTTAAAATTTCCTTAACTAAATGCATATACAAGCACAGACGATAGCATTTTACAAAAGTATATATATATATATTTGTTTTTAATTTTTGGAACTCATGAACCTTGGCCAATTAGTTCAGGATATTTTCAAAAGTAAATCAATTAAAATTGGATGCTCAAAGTAAACGTGTTAAAACAAGTTACCTAAAACAAGGAGTTTACCTGAATTGATGCTATTAAGTAACAGTGGTTGAATACTATAGTGGTATTTCTACCACTTGACTTGGTGGATTCCCTTGACCGTAGTTTCGGATCCGATAGGCCTGTTATAACTAGTTCATATGTGCTCTTCGGAATTCTTTTGTGATTTTGCGCATCAAACATAACGTGCAAAGCATGTACGTCCTATCAAGACAAACATATTTAAATGAACGAGTGGCTGGATAGTTGACGACCTTCGCTCTGTTATCTGAGACGTCCCATAGGTGGCAGAGATATAAACACCTAAATCTTTATTTACGTACTGAGCCCAAGTAGCTCTTTACAGCAGCAAGAAAAAGACAGCCTGGGTTTTCTCTTGTTCCATGATTGGTTCTTCCATAACTTTAGTACTATGAGTTAACCCTCATTCTTTGCTGTAACTCTTCACATTCCGACAGTTTCACTTTCAATTTTAGTTTTGAGTGCATTATTTTTTTGTTGTTGTGAACTCACTTCCGGGTTTAGTTCCGGCGAATCAACACCTGTACTAGTAGAAGTTGACGATGTAGACATCTTTATTTTATTTTCAAACAGTAAACGAGACTCCGCATTGCACATGAAAAAGGAACCAAAGCTTTGAAAAATTACAGCAACCACGATTAAGAAATCCGATTTTTCAGACACTGTTAATGATAATATTAAACTAAACTTTTGTCTAGAAAGGTGGGCCTGATCAAAAACCGCTCTTAAAAAGTCATACCATGGCATCCAAACTACTACGAAAAATAAATAGCAGCTCATTAAGCCTTCCGAATTATTAGCCATCACTTAAATTTGTTTTGGTAATATTAAACTTAATGTTCGAAATTTTCTATCGGATAAAATTTAACGGGAACCGTTTTAGAAGGAAAGAAAAAAAGAAAAAAATATCCTTTGAAATAAAGAACCAAATCAGATCAGTTTAACCGTTTACTTGTTAGAAGGAACAACAAAATTGAAGATAATTTGGATATATAAACACTACTATCTTCAATCAAATCAGATCAGTTTAACCGTTTACTTGTTAGAAGGAACAACAAAATTGAAGATAATTTGGATATATAAACACTACTATCTTCAATCAAATCAGAACAGTACAATTCAGAAATCCTTTTAAAGTCAAAATCAAAACAAATGTTAGTATAAAAATAAAGAACAAAACGTATGTGTTTCTAGTTTCACACCCAAATATTTTATCTCTTACCAAAAACAAAATATCTTCCACACTTTAAGAAATAGAGTTCTTGACTAAAGGAAAATTTCTCATAGCAATCCCTGTTTCAACGGATGTATAAATGTAGTAGAAATTTGGAGGGGGTCTAGACTTTAAATAGATAATTATGGTATCTCATTTGGATCAGTTTGACCCATCCTTGGGAATAACTTAGCGCTCTTTTATCCGAAAAATATAAGAAGAATTCGTCTGGTGTAGATGATTGTACATCCTCTTTTATGCTCCTTATACCTAACTCCT
>NW_013666035.1:191475-201026 GCF_000517525.1 Limulus polyphemus
CTGCTTGCGTCCTATACACCGAAGGTATGAATAATATATATGTATATATTTGTTTGTTTGTTTTGAATTTCGAGCAAAGCTACACGAGGGCTATCTGCGCTAGCCGTCCCTAATTTAGCAGTGTAAGACTAGAGGGAAGGCAGCTAGTCATCACCACCCACCGCCAACTCTTGGGCTATTCTTTTACCAACGAATAGTGGGATTGACGGTCACATTATAACGCCCCCACGGCTGAAAGGGCGAGCATGTTTGATGGTATGCGGATTCGAACCCGCGACCCTCAGATTGTGAGTCGAGCGCCTTATCCACCTGGCCATGCCGGGCTATGAGAACAAATAACAATAACAAATAGAAATAACAATTTTGAACAGTTACAGTTGTGGAAGCTATTAGTTTTAGTCTCACTTAAGCAGGTTTAGGATATATGCTATTTTATTAGAAGCTATGCTATTATACTATAAGAAATACTATACAGTCATGGAGTTCTTTCACATAATGTTTAAACATTTCATGAAACCTCATATAAATAATATGAGATCTAAGCATTGCATACGTATATATAAGCACACACTCGCACACACATATAAATATTGATATATCTATGTATACAGAGAAACACATTTTTAAGATTACAAAAACGCAGTCGTTTTCGTAGGGATTGAAATATGTAGAGAATGTCAATACTAGCTTTGTAAATTAATACAATGTAAAATCTCCTGCCGAAAGAACCTAAACAACTAGAATATATTTCATGGCCAACCACATTTTCTGCTAAGAAACTCACTGACACATAGATTAATAGGGTTGAAGTGTATGCAATATGCCAAAACGTAGTATGTTTGAAAAAGCTTTGATGAATTGATAGAACAAACACATTTATAGATTGCCTAGGATGGTCAGAAAGTTATGTTGGGCATGTCAAGGATCCATTTATTAAGATTACAAAAATTAAACAGAAATCATAATTCTAACTAATTTACGAAGACTTTACCATATCCAGTGTGGACACATCTGAATAAGTACTACTTATGACAATTTCGATCATTAGTAGCAAATATTATGAAATGATGAGAGTCAGTTAACTTAATTTCTAAGTGATGACCAAATGTAGATCTGGATACAGGCAATTGAACAACTGAATTAAGATTAGGTTGTGACAAATGTGAATAATTTTCCTGGGTGAGATTCTGAACAATGAGCAAGTAAAATATCCATGACATGTATGATCACTTAATTGTCTGTTACTTCTAAAGAAAGTGGTAGAGTTTACTGGTCATCAGTTCGATATGTTATTCTATAAGGATATTCTCCTTTGACACAGAAAACATACAACCCATGTTGGTATCAGAGTAACGGTATCAACATCTTAGAAGAATCTGTCCAGATCTTAACCCTGTTGGGACCATCAGCATTCTAGTTCTCTTCAACTGGCTGAGTTTTGGAAAGAAAATTGTTGACAGTTGGAACCTACTTAAAAGAATGGTTTTTTTTTAAAAAACCAACAATTATTTCGGCCATGCAATGGTACAGCGTATTAGAACACCAGTCACAAGGGTTCCTAAGATGTCATAACACTTTATTTCATCACTGTTGGGTTTGTATTACTGTAATATTTAATGTATATAATGCAATAAGAAAATATCAGAATGAGTAAAAATAATAAGTTTTTGTTTCATAATGTACAAATGTCATGTAATATATAGGATACTTTTATAGACTGAAAGTTTGACATTTGTAGTTTTGCATAAAGTGTATAGATCACAGATAGAGTAGCCTATTACCTCTGTTGAGAACTGTGAACGCGAGAATACTTTCAACTGATGTCATTTAAAAGTTTGTATAAACACGAATAAACAAATTCATTTAACAAATTTTAATTTCTGATATAAAGTCGTGCATTATCCTCGGGACATCGTAATTGCATTATTTTTCTTTACAACTATAGGATAACTGATCTATGACTGATAGAGAAAACAAAAATGAGGTTTAGCGTTTTCTCTCATTTTATACATAAACATAACAGTTTTTTATTTATTATCGAATCATATTTTTAGATCAAAACATAAAAATTTATATTCTATATTACAAATAAAACATTGTCTTGTTTCAGACACTAATGTTTCTAATAACAATGAATATGTTTATATAAGTACTTTAGTTCAAAATCATTTATTTTGATGAAAGACGGTGTTTAAACATATACTTCTAACGATTATGCTATAGTAGGTATATGGGCACATTAATGTTTGTTTTTTCTGAAATGACAATTTCTCATATTCAAAAATATGATATTTGTACATCAATTATTTGACACTAACGAGCTGACATTTCAGTTTGCATCAACTGAAAAATTTGTATCTACTTTCTCTTAGGATAATTTACAATAGTTTATATTTGATATGTCACGTACGATTTTTCTTGAATATTTAGTAATTACGTGCAACAACTTGAGCCAGCTGTTCTGTGGCTGAGGTAATACGTTTCTATATATATATAATTTAAAAATCTGACGAAAATTGTTTAACCAAAGTTAATGAAAAAGTGATTTGTCAAAAATGTAACATAAATTGGAAAGGCAGTGTATGAGAATGTTTGTTTATGTTACTTTAAACCTAATTCACACTGTTTTAATGATGCATAAAAAAACAAGGTATTAAATAGTGCCTCATAGTGGGGTAAAATCAAAAACATATTTTTATTATATCAAATTAGAGAGGTAACCAAAGTTTTGATGTTTGACAAACAACAGTCACTTGAGCACAGTTAATAGTGGCCTTTAAAATGTGAACACGTCTTAAGAACAGGTGAGTATAAAGGGTCAATCGAATTTTATAAAAAACATTTTTCTAGAAATCAAAGCATGCCCCTGGACCCGCAAAGTGGCACCCCCCAAAAAAAACAAGGTGTACCAAAACAACACATTTAATTTAATTTCGGTATACCATTTTTTGGGAGCCACCCTGTACTTACTCCATTGTCGCTCATGCTCAGTCTGATTACCATAATTACGTATTATGCATTGATATGATACAACAACTTTCATTGTAGCATTCTTCTATTGTGATATGCATATCGCATGTTTTCCACCCGCTTTAGTACTATAGGATTTTATTTTTAGTTTTAGTTTAATCAGTTTGATTGCTGTTTTAGCATATAAATGTGGTCTAAAAAGTCGTTGAGGTTGCCTTGCTTCTTTGTTCTCTATAATAGATAATGTCTATTCTGCCCAAAAGGATATTACAGTAACATATATCATCGAGGTTGAAAGGATTAGCACCGTAAATCTTTTGCTTGCCGAGTTGACGCTGTCTAAATGTAACAGCAGACCAATGTTGTGAGAGAATATAGGTTTGAGGTTGCGCTGTCAAATGGACGAAGAGACTGAGCTTACCTTCTGAATTCAGGTACGCTTTCTTAGTTCAGTTTTAGTAAAAGATCTGTTTATTTCTACATAGATTAATCCAGAGAGAAAGAAAACTTTGGAGCTAAACACATTCTAGTAGAAGCGAGTGTCTTTTCGTGTTCGCAAGTACATTAGCTGTATTTTCTTTTTTTGTTTATTTGATAATAACGACTGTATTAATTTTTACCAACTTTGTCCAAGCCTTGTTAGCTTGCACACACACACACACAATGGACAAAACTCAGTTAACTTATCAGATTTAGACTTTCTCTTCTGTTTTATTTCCCGAGCAAATTTGCCTTTATCAGCAGATCCATTTATCTGGTACTCGTCGGGAAATCAGTTTTTACTTTAAAATTCCACATTATAAAGGACAGTATGGCCAATTTTAAAAAAACATTCCAGATACTCTTTGTTGTGCATGGGCGTCGTCTTTCTAGATCATATTTTAACAAAATAAAAGCATATTTCAGCCTCATGTGAACGAACAGGATTGCTGTGATGCCAAGTTTCTTCGGGCACCTTTGTCATGGAAACAGCTGTTGGTTTCAGGGTGTGCTTGGGAACTCGAGAACATTTCATTTGTCAACTTTCGTCAGCTTCAAATCCTTAGAATTACGATACATGCTCATTTTCACTGCAATAGTTTGTTCAAGTTGGAGGGTTCTCTTTCGTAACTATATCCTTGATTTTGCGAATGGAAGCTTTGGTCCTTATTAGCTAGAGATGCAATTTTAGAGCCTGTTGCTGTCAAAAACGATGTACTGTGTGAGTTTTACCACTTCCATGTAGAAAGTTTAAGACTCCTTTTCGCGGTGTTCTAGTCTTCATTGCTAAAACATTTAACAATCTCGCTATGTTTTTATTTCTCTCCAGTAAGGAATTCGTATACTCATGGCAGCATGGCACTGATTCTTTGGCAGACATTCGCCACAAAAAAACGTCAGTGTTAAACTTGTCGTTCGTGGCGCAATGAACACGTATTTAACCAAAATCCTTCTGATAAAGAGCAATTAGTCTCCTATTACATCATAACGATCAGTCATCCTTAGTATCATTACTTCTAAGAAACAATTATTAATTTCAACGCATATGATAAAAATTATTCTTCAAGCGTTTCATATTGTTATAAGAAAATGTTAAACAACATTTTCTGTATTATTAGAGAACTTTGCACAACCTGTCAAATCGAATCTTCCTCGTAAGCTGCGTAGCGCCCCCAAACAGTTTCTTATCAACCAACATTATTCAATATAAATATTAGGAATGTTAATTTGTGAAAACTGTTCATCTATTGCGGTAAATAATATGGTTGCCATTATTAGTTCTCAGTCAAAACATAATAAAATAAAAACACTTTTATCAGTACTAAAATAGTTTAATTAAATGAAGTCATGAGAACACTGTGTTATTGAAACTAGAAGCTTTTCGTAATACACTAAGTAAGTTTATAACTGCCTGGTAAAACATACTTAATGGCTCGTTGAATCGTGCATACCTAGTTATTAAATACCAAGATAAGGACCCCAAACGTAAATGAAACAAAAGTGATACAAATCGTAGCTTTATCGGTACTAGTCTGGAAGTTTTATGACAAAAAGTAGATTAACTTCGAAGTAGAGAGTGAAAAGCTAGGAAACACGTGCCGATTGAATGACTTTCTTCAATGCCTTAACAGTTATGACTAAAAGCTAGAAATTAACACATAACTAAAGATCAAAATAGACAAGGTTTATATTTATTATGCTATGTCCCTGCTCTTGACTTCGCTCATACTTTCCTAAGGGTTGATATCCTCGGTTTTAAACAAAACTTAATTTGAATTCTAACCAACTAATCATGGTATGCACCTCTTTCATTATTTTCAGCTGTTCACTAGGAAGCCCAACATAAATATGCACTAGTAGCTAATTCAAGAACTGAAGAATGAACTCCAACCTCAGTTGAATCCTTGACTGCAAAAGCTTCGTCTCTCAGAACGAAATCTACATAAATTACTGGTAAAATGAGATAAAGTCGAGTTTACCACAAGGTGGCGTCTAATTTGGTTGTAAATGTAATTATTTGATATTAAGTCAACAACATTTATATTATACTATTAATGTCTAAATGCCTTTATAAATACACAAATTACTGGTAGAACGAGTAAAAGATGCATATGCCACAAGGTGACTTCTAATTTGGTAGTAAACGGAATTAGATGATAACAGCCTTTACGTTATTCTATTAATAACAAAGTGCATTTATCAATACACAAATTACTGGTGAAATTAGTTAAAGACGAGTTTATCGCTAGGTGGCGTATAATGTGGTTGGAAAAAGTATTTACTTGACACTAAGTCAACAAAATTTATGATATTCTGTTTGCCCCTGAAGAAGAAGGGCCCACTTTTCGAAAGCGCTCGGGTTATAGGGTTTTTATTCATTTCTATCAATACTTCTTTAACCAACGTGTTTTTCTAAAATCATGAATATACTATTCTGTTAATGTCTAAACGGATTTATCAAGACATGAGTCATTGGTAAAATGAGTTAAAGACGCGTTAAGTACTAGTTGGCGTCTAATTTGGTTATAAAAGTAACTATTTGGCACTAAGTCAACAATAAATAAAACCTTGCAAAGGTGTTTATGTTAAGATTAATAAAAACTACGTGTACAAACCATAAACTGGTTATATAATTCCCAGTGCTGATATCACAAAATACAATACCAGTTAACAAACTGCCTAATTATGTTTCTTGGTAGTGTTAACCATGTTTCTCGAGCCTAGTAAAATAATACGTTTTAAATATCGACAAAAAATCAAGTAACTTATATACTTAGAGTTTGAATCATTTTGGAGTGAAGCAATACATATATCAAGAAACAAAAGAAAGTTTTGAAAAAGATTCTTATCTGATTGGCTCTGAGAACGATTTTAAGAACTGATGTCACAAATATAGTACCAGAAAATAAAATGTTGGTTGGATCAAAATATCAGGTAGCTGAAGCTGTAATTTAAAACTCAATTTTAAATTTATGTGAAATATCAAATACCTAAAACATTTTCGAACTGAGAAAAGAGCATTGACGCTTTTTGTGCATCCTTTGAGTTTTATGTATCAATTTAGGTTGCAGTAATTAAATTTTCTACCAGCTATATACGTTGAGACTAGTGATAGATCGAAGTAGTGAAATACAGAGTTACAAGGTAATGCATAGTTGAGATAATATTGTCCCCCAGTTGGTTAGCGGTAAGTTTAAGGAATTAGAATACTAAAATCCGGAGTTCGATTCCCCGAGGTGGACAAAGCGCAGATAGCCTATTGTGTAGTTTTACGGTAAAACAGACAAATATGTAATTTATGAGATAATATTTGATTACTGTAATGAAATAGAATTTTTAATTCATTTATTTAAATTTTTACCAAAGAAAAGTAATATTAATGTTTCTTTAAAATATGCAATTATACTGTATTTTCATAAACAAATTAATTTGTTGAATTTAACCATAAGACTTTATCTTCATTTATTCTCATATTTCCAAACTATTTGAAAAACTTTTTTTTCTAACTTGTATCGCCATCTCGTGAATAGATTTATGTTTAAAAAATTAAAGTTTGGATTGAAATATAAAAGTATAAAAACGGATAACAAAAAATATAATTAAAGACTAATTAGCTGGTCAAAAAATTGCATCTAATTAAACTTATTTTTGCTATTTTAAATTAACATTTCAAAACTAGATATCGCATCGATTTGCTGGTTTAATTGTTGTATCAGAAGTTTCACAAAATGCTACACAAAAGGGTCTCTCGGCATATCCGTCCGTAATTTTAAAGTGATAGGTAAGGCAGTTAGTCAACAACCCTTACCACCAACAGTATGGCTGAATCGTTACCCATACAGATCTCTAACGGCCTCATACTGGGGAGCACTTTTCTACGACAACGGACCGCGAACCATGAACTCCCACATTCACAATCCGAGTAGTTAGCACGAAAGGCAAAAATCTTAAGTACAAGTCGCCATCTGTGCTCTGCCCACCGTGGATATCGAAACCCGGTTTCTAGCAATTTAAGTCCGCAGACATACTGTTGTGCCACTGGGGGATACAATATTATACAGTTTATTTACAAATGTACAAATCCTATTATAAATACAATTTAAATTATAAATAACCCAAGAGAGAGATTTTACCTCATCTGGTTAATTACTTATAATTTTATTTAATAACATTTAAGTTAAAACTTAAAATAATTCAGTATATTACCTTGAAATATCTTAAATATTTTTATAATTGATCAAAACTTTTCTTACAAGTATCTAAAATTTGGTTACATTATTTTCACAAGATGAGGCATCTGTCCAACGTCGGAGGCATAAGGATCGAATGTAAGGCTTGAACTAACAAATTAAATCAATAATTTGTATTTGTATGCATAATTTATGTCTCACATAAATTACTTTATTTCACAGTACAGAAATGGTGTTACAGTTACTTTCCTTTGCTTTACTTTTACTAATCCCTCTACAGTCTCAGTGTTTGTTGATACTCTGACTGATTCTTGATGGACCACAATAGAAGTTCTTACTCCTTCCTGGTTCAAAATAAAGTGATTTCTTGATGATTCTACTCTTGAAGCCCGCCAATGGCACAGTGGTATGTCTGCGGACTTACAACACTAGAATCCGGGTTTCGATACCCGTGGTGGGCAGAGCGCAGATAGCCCATTGTGTACCTTTGTGCTTAATTACAAACAAACAAAACAAACTACTCTTGAGCACCCAACAAAGAATTGAAGGGCTTCATATCTATCCCTGCCACTTTAAGAGTCTGATCTTATGCTTTGGTTACCATTTTACTGGCACAGATGTGAATGTTTGACATTTTTAAAGAAAAAACTCAAAAACAAATTCATTAAAAAAACTTAGGAATAAAAATTGGTCCAAGACTGTGGAGTCATCAGCTAAACAAACATATTTTTGCCGTTTGCTTAGTTCAGGATGGATAGTACTGGGCAAAAACAACTCTACGGCATGCTCCTTAGCACAATGTATCATCCTACCTAGTTTGATTGAGACTGGTCCAAAGACTACGAAGTAGTTCGAGGATAAATAAACAAATATTTTTTTATAAGAGTGGAATTTTTATCATTAAAGGTAAATCATTAAATATTTTTGATGCTAAGTAATAAAAATGCTTATGCATAATTTTTTAAACCATTTTAAATTGATGTTATAGCCCCTGTTATCTGTAAGTATTGTATTAGAAACCAATATTTTTTATTCTTTATAAATAATAACATTATACACATATTCATAAATATCTCACTGGAAAACTTTTGTTAAACGGCCCGGCATGGCCAGGTGGTTGGCGCTCGACTCGCAATCCCCGTCCCACTTTCAACCGTAGGGGCGTTATAATGTGACAGTCAATCCCAAGAGTAACCCAAGAGTTGGCAGTTAGTGATGATGGCTATCTACCTTCCCCCTAGTCTTTCACTGCTAAATTAGGGACGGATAGCGCAGATATACGTCGTGTAGTATTGCGCGAAATTCAAAAATAAACTTTCGTTGAAATATATGTGTGATAAATTGTTTTATTTTTACCATTCTATAATGTTATATTTTTATGATATTATTCTGTAATGAAACAATTGGCATTAGTGTAGTTGGATAAGTTCTTCCATATACTGAATTACTGACTGTACAAACAAGAAAGAAAGAATTCTTAACATCTGAAGAAGTGATAGATGTTAATGAACAAAAATTTGTTTGCCAGCTTCTTAACATGCTGTTACCATCTTGAATGTTTAGCATTTTACAACATCCAATTTTTCAATTTGCAAACATTTACAATTATTATTATCTATAAACCTATTATTATGAATATACAATTTAAAGTTATTTTCATATATAATCATGTTTTATTTAATATATATATATATATATGTGCGTGTGTTTTCAGTTATATTATTAGATAATTTGTTTTCCAAAAAACAATTTTCCATTTTTTGGTTAATATTAATGATATATCATTATCAAACATAATAGTTCTACAACTTAAATTTAGAGCACAAATGTCGTTTATATACACTGAGTGGTCACAAGTAAATAGACACCTAATTTTTCGTCACTTAACTGATTTATGCTAATTAATTTATG